>NC_088925.1:28215000-28375000 GCF_038396675.1 Hydra vulgaris | reverse complement strand
CAGTGTTAAAAATATTTTTGAACACATTAGGCCGGGTGAATAAAATTGGCGTAATAAAATATAAATATATTAAGTTCCTACTTTAACGCACCACAGAAAGTTTGAGTTTTATGCTTCTCCTGTTCAAACGTCCTAAAAGTGGTGCGTTTTTTTTCTATTGTTTTATCTATTGTCTAACTTATCTAACTGTATCTAACTTATTAAATTAAATAATATAAGTGTCAATTGGATGCCAAAAAGTAACTTTAGCCGACTAACTAGAGTCACCTGCAAATAAGGCTCCGTTTTTATCCCGCTTATGGGTTTAATTACCACTGCGCTGAATCCCAGTAGAGCCAACTGGTTCATCTCTATTTAACATCCGGAGTGGACAGATCGCTGTAAGATTTCCGGTCGTCAAAGCAGACAACGAGTAAGCAACTACGCCAAGAACCTCTATCAACTGTTGCAGTTTTGATCTTATGCTGTACCTGCTTTCTAAAAACACCGTAACCAACCAAAAGGCAGTCCGGAGCCAAAAAAAGAACAGATACTACACTTGATATTAGCCATTAGGCCGAGAAGCAATGTTAGACTAACACTTTGGTAAAAAGATTTGAGTATTTTTCTAGGTACATACGCACAGAACATGGATGGTTCAATTCAAGGAGTTCATTTAACGAGTGATTTACTACTTCCTGTACTGAAAAAACAGATCAGAAAATAATTCTCATTGGGGAAAATTTGTCATCACATATCAGTCAGAATGTGTCAAGTAAATAATATAGTGTTTGTGTGTTTACCACCAAACTCATCACATTTGACACAGCCTCTAAATGTTGCCTGTTTTAGGCCACTAAAAAGTAAATGGAAAATTGTTTTGATTTTGTTGAAAGAATCACCTGCAGATAAAAAATCCACAACACTTCCAAAAGAACACTTTTCATCACTTCTAAAAAAAGTGCTGGAACTAATAAAAGACGCTTCTAGTAAAAATTTGATATCAGGTTTTGCTAAATGCGGAATTTTCCCTTGCAGTAAAGAACTTCTTATTAATCGCCTGCCACTGCAGGACCTTCTCTTAATCTAAGTCTTCTTTCTAAAGCGTTTATCAGTCATTTGAATGACAATCGTGCAGACCTAGGACCTTCAATATTGAAGGTCCTAGGTCTGTGTGTTCCACCAGAAAAAGAAATCTGTCCTCATTCAGAAGAGTAAGATGTTATACCAGTCAAAAATACCCTAAAAGCGCCCAGAAACGAAAAAAAGTTAAATCTGATATCTCTAGTGCAACATCTAGCAATGAATATAAGTATAAGCTACATGCCTTCAAATCTGACTGAAAAAATTGTTTTTAAACATTAAATATTCATATAGAGTACTTACCTACCAACTATTGTTTAATTATTACAGAACAAAAAGGATATTTGATATACAAAGTTTTTTGTATTATTTCCATTTTTATTTTACTTTATATTTATTAATTGACTTTTATTTTTATTTAACTTGTTTCTTTCCCATGTTTTATTTTTATTTAACTTGTTTCTTTCCCATGTTTTATTTTTATTTAACTTTTTCTTTCCCATGTTTTATTTTTATTTAACTTTTTCTTTCCCATGTTTTATTTTTATTTAACTTTTTCTTTCCCATGTTTTATTTTTATTTAACTTTTTCTTTCCCATGTTTTATTTTTAACTTGTTTCTTTCCCATGTTTTATTTTTGTTTAACTTTTTCTTTCCCATGTTTTATTTTTATTTAACTTTTTCTTTCCCATGTTTTATTTTTATTTAACTTTTTCTTTCCCATGTTTTATTTTTATTTAACTTTTTCTTTCCCATGTTTTATTTTTAACTTGTTTCTTTCCCGTGTTTTATTAAAGGTTGGTATCTTTATCAATAATTTGAATAAAAAAAATTGAAAAAATATTTTGAAGCAAAATTAATCGTTAAAACCAAAAATTGCAATAAAGTGGATTAAAGTAACTCCATGTTACGATATATATACATATATTATATATATATATATATATATATATATATATATATATATATATATATATATATATATATATATATATATATATATATATATATATATATATATATATATCTTATGAGTAAAAGCAACGCATTTTTGAGCAATTGCTTTTGCCGTGAGCATTTGCTTTTTAGCTTTTACTTTTACTCAGAGCAATTGCTTTTTTTTCACCCGGCCTAGTAACTCTTTTTGGAAGCTTTATATATTAAGTTTTGAAGACTTTTTCTTTTTTTAAGCTTTTCCTATTTGTTCATTTTAAATACCTTTACATTATAAATTTATTTTTAAAAAGCCTTTAGTCCTTTAGTTCAAATAATAGATATGAATAAATCTAAAAAATTGGTGAGAATAGGTAAACTATGAAATAGTTAAAATGATATAATATTCAAAATACAGAAGAGTTTTTGTTGTTGTATATGTAGAGCTTTTTTGTTTGTTTGTTTGTTGTTATTGTTAGATATGTAGAGATTTTGTTGTTGTATATATAGAGCTCAACTAAACGTTTCTAACCAGATGCAAAATTATCTTAGATAAAAAATATATCAGCCGTGGCGCAGTGGTTAGAGTTCTGAGAGCGCCAAAGTTCAAACCCTGCTCTGGCCAGATAAGTGACATTGATAAGGAAGGAGGGGGTAAACTTCTTAGTTAAATTCTTTTCCGAAATGCTCCGTGATAAGACTGTTAAGAATTCTTGGGGCACCTTTATAATCACAAAAAAAACAACTCATTTTCTTAAAACGGTGCAAAGTGAACTAATACGTCCGGCAACCGTAAAGCCGTACGGAGTCGAGTTCTTGTCTTAGCAGATTCTTTTGATATTAAAGTATTATTTTACTGACATCAACGCTTTTTTAAAGTGTATTTTGTTTATTATTGACAAAGAGACAGATAGACTTTAAAATTTGCCAATTTTTTTTTTAATTTTTAAACATTTTTATATTTGCCCCATTGCTTAAATGAAATTTCCAGGCCTAAGACTCAGCATTCAATACTTAACATGTTTAACTCAAGACTTATCAAGAAAAAGTTAAGCCTAAACCTGAATGCACTTATGATCAAAATCAAATTTTTAAGGACAAAAAAACTAAAAAAATTAAATTTAAAATTATTTAAAAAAAAAAAAAAGAAAAAAAAAAAGAAGCTGAGCTGTCTCTGGTGATTTTTTATTCAAAAAAAATAACTATGTATAAATGAAAATAAGTGTTACTTACAAAATAGTGTGGGGTGAAAAATAAAATAAGAGAGGTAACGTAGTAGTTTAAGTGTTTAAAAGCAAAAAAGATTTTATTTATACACATCTTTTTGCAAAATAAGAGGAGACAATATATGAGAGGTAACGTACTTAATTAAAGTGTTTAAAAGCAAAAAATATTTTATCTATGCACACTATGTATTAAGTTTTGTATAAATTAAGTTTTCCTACTGATATAAAAAGTAATAAAAATGTATAAAAAAATTAATGTTCATAAATTATAAATAAAACACAGTCATTTAATGGTATTACAGCAACATAGAGTTGCTGGACAATTGGGGTTGCCAGGGCAATTTAATGAACACCAAAAGTTCATTCCAGGAGTATTTTTAAAAGGACCAAACGGATTGCTTAAACAGTTTATTCTTTTGTCAGCAGGCGGCATTTCACACGTTTTGATGATTGTTGAACTTGTCGTTGTTGTTGTTTGTTTTGGGGTAGTTGAAACATCTTTTTTTGTTGTTGACTTCAATGTTGTCCTTAATTTAAGCTTTGTTGTTGCTATTGTACTTGTTTTAGCTGTTGTTGTTATATTGCTTTCACCATTACAGTTACACATGCAAGTTGGACAATCTGTTTGCCCGCAATAATTCGGGCAGTTATATTCATTACTGCACCATACTTCATAAGCAACTCTTTGTTCTATCCAAGGATTAAGAATGTTGGTATTGAATCTGCATTTACCTTTTTTAGATATAGCTGTAGAAGGGAACGAAGATAGTAAAGGAGAAGGTTCTGTAGAAGGTGACGAAGAAGAAAGTAAAGGAGTGCAGTTTTCACCGAAGCTACTTTTACAATTTGTTTGGTTGATTAGTATTTCATTTTCGACTGCCTTTTTCGCTGCTTTGAGTAAAGGATAAGTAGCGTTGTTACATGCACCGTTAAAATCATCCAAGTCTAATGCCCAAAACATAAATCCACCAAGTTGTTTTTTTTTAACAATATTAATAACTTTATAAGTTATACTTTCTTCGTCATCGTATCCAATAAAATCTATACCATCAGATGCATACGGTGCATTTACTAAGCTGTCTAAAGTACACGTTTTACTATTCCATTTTTTTTTACATATCTCATAATATGAAAGAAACCCACTTTCAAGGGTAAATTGACCAGGTGCACCTCCACCATTACCCGAAGATCCAAGATTCCAATTACACGAGTTTGTTAATCTCCATGTTCTTCCGTAAGATGCAAGTCCAAGTATAAGTTTTGAAGGAGGAGCACCATTTGTGATCCAATAGTTAACGGAGTTGTAAACACTTAAGGGAGTTGATTTTAATCCGCTATCGGTATGGTGTCCCACAATGGGTTCCCATGAGCCATGAAGATCATAAGTCATTAAATTGATAAAGTCAAGATAATTTGAAATTTCAGCAATTTCATAAGAAATACTTGCACTACTTTGACCAGAGGCCACAGATGCTGTAATTAAAAAACCATAACTCTTAAACGCAGCGTTTATTTCTTTACACAATAACGTAAAAAGTTGTTTATCCCCAGGCGGCGAGCCTCGTTGCCCAGGATACTCCCAATCAATATCGAGTCCATCAAACCCTGAAAACAGACAAGTTTTATCAAAGTATATTAACAAATATCCTATAATTATTATATTAACAACGTATATAGTATTATAATTAATATGAAACTCCCTACAAAACAACCCTGCAAACTCCAGAAAAAGTTTTCTAGAAACTTAAAATTTGCTAGAAATTCACAAAATTTACCAAAATTTAAGCAAGTTTACTGAAAATGACAGACTTTGTAGGAGTTTTACTAGAACTCCAACGAAAAATTTTACTGGGTATTCAGTGACCTAAAGCTTTACTGAAAGTTTGCTGTGTTACGACATTGCAATCTAACTGAACTGACATTGCAATCTAAATATCTAAAAATATTTCGCCGTTCATCCAGTGATGAAATATTCTGCTGAAGTTTGTCTGTCTTGAAATGATATTTCCAATATTTGTATAAGTTAAAGAAAACTTTGTCTTTTGTCTCAGTAATGTCGGTTTCAGATTTTATTTTTTTAAATTCTAAATAAGCTTCAAAACAAAATCATTCGGTTTATTTTTTATATATTATTTGATATATATATAGCAAATGCATCTTTATTAAATAAGTACTTATATATCATATATATATATATATATATATAATATATATATATATATATATATATATATATATATATATATATATATATATCTGCATTTTATTGTGCAATTAATGAGCCTTAAAAGTTTTATATATTTTTAATATTCTATAACCTTAATATTATTATAAACGGTTATACTTTTTAAATACCTCATTTATATGTTTATTTGTCGCTCCAAGAAATAGTAAATATAGAAATAAAGTATTCCAAAAACTACCGGTTGAAGAATGTCAAAGTTGGTCGTGCTTAACAAAAGTCAGAGCACTTCTTATTGTAATGTTTAAGTTGGCAATGGCTTTATGAATTAATTGGTTGGCCTAGATGAACAAAAAAAAAAAGAAACAACTACTAATAACCGTAAAGAAAATAAGGTTTAGTGAGTTAACTTCTTTATCCTGGTTCAAAAAACAATGTTTCAAATTATCTTAAACGTAAATTTGTCTTACGAAATCTAGAGGCATTACTTACTATTATTCACTCTTTTGTCAAATTTTTTTTTTCAATGTCTACAAATTTTTTATTGAATTTTTTGAAAAAGAAAAAGAATTCATATGAAAAAGTGCTTTTTTGTGATGTTCATCTCCAAATAATCAACAACAAAATGTTTTAAATCATTTCAATTATAGATAGTTTCTGCTTCGAATAATTCTTCAATGAGTGCAACATGTTTTTGTATCAAGCAAAATTTCCAACTTTACCACACGGAGAATTCTGCACAGAACGAGACTGATAAGTAGCGATTTGTTGATATCCTTCTCCAGGAACGTTCTGTGCAGTTGAACAACTACTCTCTTCTTTACTGCAGTGTACAACACTGGTTGTACACTGCAATTAAAAAGGGGGTAGAACAATCAGCTCCAATGAATTCCACAATTAGTACACTTCATGAAGATTTGAAATGCCTATTTTAGCTTTGCCTTTTTTTTAACACAATGCGCCTAAATTCATTCCATACACTTGTTCTGAAGTACCGCAATTGATATTAAATTTTCTTAACGAGCTTGACGTCAAAATATAAAACCATTGTTCAATGTCAACTTCTCAATTATTTCAGTCTTAAATTGCAGCCTTTCTGAATGTTGACTTGCAAATTATTGCTTGACTTAAAGCTGAAATATCAAAGCTGTTAAGTTCAGATCCTCTGAGTGAAAAGTTCATACCAGGGATCATGTTTTTCTTCCTTTAAACAACACCTTGACAACCTTTATTGGTTAAACTTGATCAGAAACGTATAGAGAATCCCATTTATTTTCCCATTTGACTCTATTTTCTGTCTTTAATTTATGTTCTAAAAAATTAGTATTATCCGGTAACTTGAAGCTGGAATTCTGCATTTTTCTTCTAGTGGTGATTCTAATAATGGCAAAACACCTCCTTTTATGTGTTACTGCTGAAGTGAACCAGATTATTGGTCTAGGCACCTTTATTCTTTTACGCCGTCGTATCACTTACTTGTGGAACATATATTTTACTATTTTAAGCATAACAGAAAATTCATTTCATTTATTTGACAAAAATGCTTTTACATAAACAGTTACACAGATATTAGGTTCTTGTTTAAATGATATCGAATATTCAATTTAATTTTATTAAATTGTTATTTTTTGATAATGAAGTTATTATTATAAAATAAATAATTATCGATGATATTTTTTTTAACAAAATAATGATTGTTAAAAAAATGTTTTACATTTTTTAATCTAATATTTGGCATAAAATATAATAAGAATTTTTATAAACTTTAAAAGTTGCTTATTATAAAAAAAATCAGTACTTCTTCCTTTTTGCCTTTACAGCCTTCTTGTTATTGCTTGCCTAAAGTTATTAACAAAATTTCATAAATTGCAAAGACAATATAAAATTTTTATTTTTATAAAAAAGGGAGAATTTTTAAGGCAAGATATATACTGCTCTAGAAAAATGGTTTTCTAGTAGTGGCTTATGAGGTGTTGCTTATGAGGTGACAGCATTGAGTGGCTTATGAGGTGACAGCAATAAATTTTCTAGCAATGGCTTATGAGGTGTGGTTTAAAGAAGAGTTACTTATAAAGAAGTTTTGTAATTTCTATACTTAAGTTGGGATTAGCTTTATAATTAAAATTAACCGACATCATTTATACATTTTATAATTAAAATTAACCGACATCATTTATACATTTAAAACAGTCAATCAAAGTATATTACGGTAGAAAAAAAACTAAAGCAAGCCTTTTTGACTAAATAACCGTCGTCTACTGCTTTTATTCATGTTTAATTTAGGTTTCCTTTGTTTACATGCAAAAAACAAGCAGTTAACTCTTAGAAAACAAATAAGTAACCCTTAAAAACAAGTAAGTAACCCTTAAAACGTGCAAAAATCCTAAACCTATAACTATACACTATCCAATATAAAACATTCTTTATGTGATATTAAAATTTGAAATTTTATCTAACCGTAGTTGTTCAAATAAGAAATCACGTTTTGTATGAACAAGCTTCTACTTGTATATGTTTTCACAAGGTCGGTAAACCCAGAAGATGCGTGATTCCATCCACCAACGGAAAGTAAGGTTTTTAACTGAGGTTCTTTAATCTTTAAATTGTTAACCTAATTTAAAATAAAAATCAATAAATTTGAACATCAGTTTTTAAACTAAAGAAGTTACTTTAATATCTTAAACAAAGTTTTTATGTTTTAAAGTTTTTTTTCAAAAGTATTATGGTAACTTCTTTAGTTTAAAATATTATATACAAAGGTAACCTTTATATAATTACATTTTACCTTAATATATCCATCTGAATAATCGTTCCACTCATAAGGAGCAATCCCAAAGGCATTTGTGTCCAGTAGCTCAATTTTTGCAAAGGCGTATATTATATGAGTGCATAATCCTGAGCTATAATGTGAAGAGATATCATATTTAGCTGAACCCTGTCTATATTGTGCCCAATTGGTATAGTAACACACTTGCTTGAAAACAACACAGTTTCCTGTTGATATTATCAAAAAAATGCACGCAATCAAAAACATTTTATAATGTATTTGTGTGTTCAATGAAACTTAATATAAAACAAACAAATAAAAATGGGTTTGGAACTCTTTTATACTAATTTCAATATAGGGTGTAACAAATGTACGTGCCATTAGATACCTACCCAGAGTGGCGGTTTATCTTTTAAATCTTTATAAGGATTAATTACAAGAATTTAAAAATATTTAAAGTCTTGGAAGACGTATATAGCTAATTACATATTATATTTAAATTATAAAGTGACGCTTTATTACTCATTTGTTTAGAATGCTATTAAGAGAATGAAATAGCTTTATTTCTTTACATTTAGTTTAACAAATAATTTCTACTAAAACCAATTCGCAACGCGTCAGCAAACATTTTGTCGGCATTTAGATAAAATTGAAACTTTCAAATTTGCTTTGTCATTACTCTCTGTTATGTTTTTTTGCCATTACATTGTGATTTGCTTTTGTTAAAGCAAATTTTCAAAAGATTAAGGAAAATGTTTGGTATGAATGTCAAAATACACAGTTAAAAAAAAGTTCCCGTTATATTTTCATAGAACATGGCAAGAGCATTCTTTGTATATAACAGTTCTTTGCTTTTATGTTTAATACTCAGCATGTATTTTTATGTTTAATACTTAATATGTATTTTTTCATAACAACAACATAACGCCAATTACCCGTAATGTAAGAAGAAAACTCTCGTTACATAACATTTATTATGTATATATTTAAATGTTACATTTAAAAACCAGGTGTAGCACCCGTGATGCCTCCTTATATATAAATTAAATAATTCATTTAAAAGCCTGTTTTAAAGCACATAGTAAACATGTAATTCTTTTTTTCATTTCTAATTTCACCTGTAGTGATCATGAGCTCAACATCCATCTTACATCTCGTCAATTTTTTATTAAAGATTTACATCATTTTCAATTTTTTATTAAAGATTTAAGTTTGTTGATCAAATAAGTATTAGTATAAAATGTTTATAGATACATAACTATTACTAACGATAAAAAAAATATTAATTTTAGTTTTCGACAAGACTTAACATTCACAAATGTGGTTTATATTAACTTTTTATATTTTATAAAAGCTTAATATCAAATAGATAAACTAATAAACATTTCATTTACTTTCATAAACAATTTATCAGTTGTTTTTTTAGAAATAAGTAATTTTTGGAGTTTCATTAAATTTTAAGCTCTGCAACTTTAATCTAACGCAACATCTTTTCAAACTTAAGTGTTGAATGTTTAAAATGGGATAAAAACAAATCGATTTCTCCTGCATAAAAACACATAATGAAATAAGTTACATTATGTCTATTTAGAATACGCAGTGTAGCAAGTGATGACTTTTTTTTAAAAAAAATTCATTCTAGGTGAAAGCAAAAGTTTTATATATTCTTGATTTTAGTATTATTTAATAAAATAGAATGAAGAAGTAATAGTTAATATTAATAATACATAATAACAAAACACAATTTTTAAACTTTTTGTAATTAAGCCATAGTTAAAGTTAATTGAGCCATTAGTTTGACTATCAACAGAAATTAAACTTTTTTTTACCAAAAACATTATGAAGAAAAAACGTTCTTATTAAAATATCTTGAATTAGCTGTGCTTTTTTTTTTTTTTTTTGCCTGCAATCGATTCGGACAAAGTTGGGTTTTTTCTAAATCAATGTCTTGCTCATCATTAATATATGAAGCAGAAAAATAAGAATCAGTAAAAATAAAAAAAAATTTTTCACCTTTAAATGTGAAATTTACCAAATTTTGTAAAGAATTATTGGTAAACTTTTTGAATAAGAAATCCTAATATAACCAAAAATAAAAAGCTATAAAACTTAAATAAAATTACTAATAGCTTTTAAATTACAGAAGCATTTGGGGAAAAAGGGGCACACTAGGACGGAATGGGAAAAAGGGGCACATTAGGACGCTTTTTGAAAAAGATACCACAGCTTTTGTACTGCTTGACAAAAAGTTGAAACTTTTGCTGAAAAAAATAATTTAGTCACTAATTCTTAAAAAAAACACCAAATCTCTGCTAGTAAATTTTAATTACTTATTTTCCTTAAAACGAAGCTACTCGTTGCCCAAAACTACCCCACAAGAGAGGGTAGTTTTGGACGACATTGGGATCATTTAAAAAGTATAATAAAAAGAAAAGAAATGTTTCTTAAAGTTTAATTTCTTTATTGAATTATTAAGAATAATAAGTAGTTTGAGTAATTATCAGCAGAATTAAGAAAATTATTACCAATAACTGAATTATTCTTATATCTCAAATCATTAAACAATTTTTTGGTATATTATTTTCTTAAATTTCAATTAAGTTTGAATGTGGAAATAGATTACTTGGTGGAAAAGTTTTCAATTTTTAATTCTTTATTATTTTTAAGTATCTTTATTGTGTAAGCCAATGTACTTTTAAAGAACCCAATTACACCTGCAGCTTCTCTGAGTTTTATTGTTTTATTAAAAACATGTTTTACTGCAATTTTTAAATTTTCTTTGCTTATACATGTTTCCCATTTCTTTTTAAAGTTACGCACCATTTTTAAACTTTGTTTCATTTTTTAATTTTTAATAATTTAATTTGCCAATAAGTTTGTTAAGAGACTCGAGGAAAGTCCAAATACGTCCAAATGTCCCCCATAAAAATCGTCCATTGCTGCCTCAACCCTGATATTAGAATATATTCCACAAAATTCAATTACAAGATATAAAATTTTGTATAAAAATTTCATGTCTTGTAATTGACCTTTTTATTTATATTGTAGAACATATCCCTTTCACTAAAAATGTAAAAAATAAATTTTTTGGAGATAATTTATTTTTTAATTTATTTTTGGAGATAATATATTATTATAATTTATGGAGGTAATTTCCTCTGTATATCCTTACGTTTAAAAATTAAAAACCAAAAACCATAAAACGTCTATAAAAAACCCCATTCCGACAAAAATCCAATCCAATCGACTAATATATGTAACTTGATTGATAAGTTTGTATTTTTTTAAAAATTTTATGTTGTCTTAAACTACCTCTGTCCTAAACTGCTTCCATCTTCCATATTTTTTTTGCTTTTCAGTAATAATTATGTTTTTACTTGCTTTTTAGTAATATTTATCTTTTTTTGCTTGAATTTTCCATTAAAAAATTTACGATTTTTCAATCACATATAGAAGAGTATTTTAATGTAGATTCTATTTTATACAGGAATACGTTTAAGTAAATAGCATTTACTTGTTTTTAAATATGTTTTATTATTAAAACTCTGTATTCTAAATTTTCTCTCTTTTGGTTATTTTATCTCTTTGGTTATTTCGTATATTTTATACTTTTAGTTCAAATTTATATTTACGAAATTAGTCTATGGGCTTGGCGATAAATTGTTGTACTTTATAGAATAGTGTAAAACATAGTTTCTAAATATTTAATTAATACGGCATAATCTACTCTAGACTTGAATGAAACTCGAAGAATTCACAACAGTTTGCGGTTACAATAAAATTATAGAAGATAGGTATAAAAGAGATCTCCTTTGATATTGTAAAATAAATTTTCTCGAATTAAGAAGCAACTATTATCTTAAAAAAAAATTAAAGAAACAACCAGAGTTTTATATCTAAATTAACTTTTAATGAGATCAAATTGCTTTTTGAACTCTGTATTTTCATTGCTAATTTTTATACGAAAACGACATCAAGAGTTTTAAATTGATCGGGTTTGCTCTGATGGTGATAATAGCCAAAAAGTTTTAGAGTATCATGAAAATATTTTTACTTGTAAGTACTAATAGTATTCAAACTCTTTTTTTGGCACGCACTAATAATAATCATTTATACGATATGTATATGTTTACACGTTCTAGGGAACGAGTAATGAATAAAAGTTAATAACTAAGTGGCCCAGCAGAGTCTGCACATTTAATATTCTTCTACAATTTGATCCAAAGTAGAACAATTTAAGCAATAATCTAGCTCTTTTAAATTTTTTTCAAAAAAAGGAAAAACATAATGTTGCTTCAATGGCCTCCTTCAACTCTAAAAGACATTTCAAGCAATTCAAAAAACACATCAGTGATTTTATGAATATATTAGTAATATTGCACATTGTAACAAAACGGAGATAGAGACATTTAAACGAAATGAACACAGAAAGACTTGTGTAAAATGAATTGGCGGCAACCTTTTATTGCTTCTTTTGTTCTATTTTTATATCACAGTATACAATATGTCGTTGCGATTATTCTCGAGAGGTGGCATAAAAAATAGTTAAAGGAAAGTTGGTAAATAAACTCAGTCTTATCAATTAATTGGTCTCCATCTTTTTACATATATGGAATAGAAAACAGTATTGTGTAACTATACCAATTTATCTAAAGCTGAAGAAAGCTTTATCCAACAAGACTGAGTGCTGGAAAGAGATTGAACACCAGAGATTTAGATTTAACATCAAAATTTGCATTCAGAGACGTGATCTATCTTATGATTAGATAATATGATCACATAATCTATCAGAATTTAAATGACTTTTTTTGGGTGATTTACAATTGATGAACATGGGTGAACACAACAAAATGCTAAAAAGAAAAGCTTGTGAAGTCGAGTTGGGATATTTCTAAAGACTTGTCTTTTTTTTTTTTGTCTTTTTTTTTTTTTTTCAATTTATTTAGGTGCCCAAAGAAGCTCTTACCGGTTTTATCACAGAACAACGCGAATGAGAATTTAATTGGAAGTTTACACCTCCTTCCTAAACGGTGTCGCAAAACTTTTTTTTTGCGATCTCACAAAATTTAATTTTGACTTGATACCAAATTCAGAAATTCGTTTTATTCCTAGTTATGTTTAGCTGTTCAATTCGCGTCTTGTGTTCAAAACTTTTGAAAGAATAGTTTGAATACTAGATGGTAAATATAGAGCAGCCGTGGCGCAGTGGTTAGAGTTCTGGCTCAGAATCCGAGGTTCGACACCGGCTCTAGCTCAATAAGCGACATTGATAAGGAAGGAGGCGTGAACTTCTAGTTAAATGCTCTTCCGCGGTGCTCCGTGATGAGACCGTAAGGACTTCTGGGAGCACCTAAAAAAAAAAAAAAAAAAATAAGGAAGCTAGGGTATTATAACAAACTTTTTCATTTTTTTGAGCTACGACATTAAACTATAGACGTATTGTAATAATGTTTTCAGCTACAAAGCTGAATTACATAGCTATTTATGTATATTGAATATAAAACTGTATTCAGTATACTTTGTTTTTATCACTTTCAGGTGATAATTTATATTTTAATAACCACAATTTTGTCAAGTTGATAAAATTCAACCGAAAGTTAAAAACCTTTAGCTTTGTTATAATATTGTTTGTAATAATAGTCGTAAAAGGTCTTGTTACACTTTTACCATTATTTATTAAATATAGCGTGCTAAAAAACTGCATGAAAAAACATTAAGTAGTGAAATTGTAAACTCTAAGGTTTTTGAAGAACCATATTTTCTAAAACTAATGTTTTATATGTCATTATATAAATAGAAATATGGTACATGGCAAGTATTTCTACACTTTATTTGCAATAAAAATCTATTTACGCAAAAGGTATTCAGTTTTTAATTATTCAGTTATTGAACTTTGATTAAAAAATACATTGAGTTGTTTTGCTGCTTTTGATAAAATATGAAAAAATACGTCAACAGCATACTTTGTTACCAAAATATAAAAATATTAGGCGTGAAAAAGCCTAGACATAAAAAACCACTATATCAAAACCAATTAACTTAACCAAGTAAGTTGATTGTAATGTAGTGGTATTCGGAATCATTATTATTTCCGCAATGTAAACATCGATTAAAGATTTTATTTTTTAATATATATCTTTTTTTTTAATTTATTTAAAATTTATAAAATTTTGATTCATTTTTTTATTATTTATCCTCGTCATATGCCCCCTAAATATTTTTTGAATTTTAATTGCTGCAAAATGCCTAACATTATTCTCTTTAATTCTAATTGCATCCAATTTCTTTCCTCTCTCAGCCATTATAGCTTCATATTTTTCTTTAACTTCACCGATGCGATTTGTCATTTTTTCAACTTTGCTTTGTTGACGGATGTTAGCCACTTTAATTTTGTCGATTTCTTCCTTTAAAAAAAAGTTTTAATCAAATCTTTAATAGTAAATAGTTTCAAAGAGCGAATTGTAGACATAAATAATTAAATTAAAGTTTATTTTTTTAAATAACTTACTTAACAGTATTTAACTTTGTTTTTATTATTTACTATTACTGTTACATTCACTCATTCGTTGCATACTAATAGTTTAATAAAATGTAATTTGTTTACTAATACTACGGTTACTAACTGTTTATCAAATTTTCACTTTTATTATTTTTTGTTGTTGTTGTTTCTGTTGTTGTCTTTGTTGTTTTTGTTCTTGTTGTTGTTGTTGTTGTTGTTGTTGTTGTTGTTGTTGTTGTTGTTGTTGTTGTTGTTGTTGTTATTGTTGTTGTTGTTGTTGTTGTTGTTGTTGTTGTTATTTTTGTTGTTGTTTTTGTTGTTGTTTTTGTTGTTGTTGTTGTTATTGTTGTTGTTGTTGTTGTTTTTATTGTTGTTTTTGTTGTTGTTGTTGTTATTGTTGTTGTTGTTGTTGTTATTGTTGTTGTTGTTACTGCGCAAGTTGTTGTTCATCGTGTTACTATTTTAAAATTGATACTGTCCCCATTAAGTTCAACTATTTGGTTGTTTCAAGTGGTTACACTTGTTTAACTATGTTAACGAACCTCCATGGAAATTATTTCTTGATCATATTTTGCAATCCAAGTAATTAATTCATTATGCGTTTTAAATTTACGTTTTCGAAGGGACGCTTCCTGCAAAAAATTATTCAAACAACATTTTGCAACCGAATGCTTTGTTTCTAGAACCTCTGTTTGCAAAATACTGATTTGATGTTCCAATGCCATTTTATGATAATTAATATCTTTATTGCTTTTTTCAAAAACAAGTGTTTTCTTTCGTTCTGAAACATCGGTTTTCGACACTAGATTCTTACTCAGATTATCAGCAATGATATTGAGCGCGTTTACCTTTAGTAAAAATTTATTGAAACAAGCAAAATAATTTTATTATAAAATAAATAGGTATTATAGAAATTAAAAGGTGCGACAAATGAGTTTATATTCACCTTTAATGTATGAATTTTTTTTTCTTCATCCAATGAAGATTGCAATGAACAAAGTTCAATTGAAAAGTTTTTTAACTTTTCTTTGGATTGAAAGAATAATTTAGTTACGTCATTAACATCTTTTGTCGTAAGAAATCTACTTTCAATTATTGCTATTAAACTTTTAAAGTAACTTAAAAATAACGACTCTTTAAAACATATAAGGTTTGATGAAGCTAACTTGATGTTACATTTGGCGGACATGCTAAATGTTAAAAATTGTTATTATCCAATAGTAAAATAAATAAAAAGTATGAAATTAGTCCTATATATACACATGATACAGATATACCTTATTATATATTTCGAATTAATATTTATCTTTGTAGCTAAACTTTGCTCTTTGCCTCGCAATGTTTTATAGTAATCTTTAACGTGACGCTTATGGCACAAGACTTGACTTTTTATTTTATTGTTCTTGATATGTGTGTAATTTTCATTTTCTATTATATATAGAAGTGCTTCTGATTCGCATATTTTTGTAAACGAATTGCGCAAAATATGTAAAACATATTCAATCAATTCGCTTTGTGCTGGTGATTTAAAAACCATCCTAAAATTACCTTCGCACGGAATTAATGTTTTTATGATTTTGACGTCATTTTATTAAAATATTCGTTTCGTTTTTATATGACGTCACTAATTCATATTTGTTTTTTGATTTAGCTACAAAACTTCCCTCTTGTGGAAATGTTTTGCAAAGGAATCATGGATAATGATAATGCCAACCCAGCTGACTCATAAAGGTAGCTTGTAATGAAAATTTTGAAATCTTTCAGTTTTGTCCGCAAAAAAAATTTAATTTTCTTTAAACATCTTTCAATCGAAAACAGCAACTTTTAGACTTTATTTAAGAAAATTAAACGAATTGCATAATCAAACTATAATAAAAAACAACTAGAAAAGTGTCTATTAAATTCTACAAAAACATGGCAAGTTCTATACGAAATAATTGATAAACCAAAAATCAATAAATCATGTATTCCAAAAACTGTAAATATTAAAAATAAACTATTGACAATGAAAAAAATATAGCAAATAAATGTAACAATGTTTTTATGAATATAAGACCTAAACTTCTCGCAAAAACTCCCAGTTTAAACAAATCGTTTTTAGAATATCTTCAATTTAATAAAAATGAACTTAAAAATGAGCAACTAACTTCTAAAGACTTTGAAAAAAATCTACATGTTGTATTAAAATTGTCTCTTTTTAAAATCTGAAAATGTTAATTGAAAGAGAGTGTTTTTTCTGATATACTTAAAGCAGCCAAAGCTAAACATAAATTTAAACCAGGTGATAAAACCTATATAGGTAATTATGGACCAATACTTTCTATTTTTTGAACGAATTATGTTTAATAGATTATATTCCAGATAGTATGAACACGTTGGGCCTACGCCGGCACGACGTATGCTTTTACAGCGTCCAATGGTAGTTTTTTTACCTCGTGTCTACGACGTAAAAACGTCGTGTAGTTTTTACGTCGTGTAGTTTTTGCTCATCAGAATGATGTAGGCCCGATGCCGTCCGGCCGATATAAGTAAAATGATGTTGGGTCGAGATCAGTAAAATGACGTCAGATGAGATCAGTTAAATGACTATAACCCGCTTTGGTTTAGATCAACAAATGCTTTTACTAAAACGACTGTTATTATCAGCGATTGGAAAAGCATATAGGGAAATTATTATTATTATTTTTTTTAAGTTTAAATTATTTACATGTCATGATTTACTTGTAATATAAACTATAAACTTGGAATCTGGAAAAAGATCATATCGATCTTGTCGCCAGAACCAGATAAAAATTACAATATAAATATAATATAAAATAACACAGTTTATAACGAAATAATAATCCAAAACATTTAAAATAATAAATGGTTAAAATAATATCTCAAAAATATTTCAATATATTATTCGTTAAAAAGTAATATTCTTTAACTAGTTTTTAAAAACAGAAAAAGAGATAGATGAATCTAAATTAGGCTGTACAATTTCATTCCAGAGATAAGGTGCTCGATAATCTATACAAAATTTATTAAACTTTGATTGACAAAAGGGTTCTTTTAAATAGTTATTATTTCGCAAACTATATTTATTCTTTACTTTATAGGTAAATAAATCTTTAAAAACATTTAATAAAGAGTTGTTCATACAACAAAACGTAAAACCTAAAGTATTATACAAGTTAAGTTCATAAACGTTTAATACATTCATATCTTTGAATAAAGGTTTTGTGTTTGAAAAACGATTTAAAAAATATATTATTGGAATTGCATGTTTCTGATGGCAGTAAAGATTTTTCTTCGTCTTTATAAATATAAAGGATAACTTGGGCAATTTTTAATAGATCATGGAAAACCCCTTGTTGTATAAATGTTTTGAAAACTTCAAATAGAATATCTTTCAAACTTTCATAGCAATATATAATTATGTTCCCGTTTATTCCATTCGCAACGATTGCTTTGTTTCTTTTTTAGAGATTTGAAGGCTCTTTCAAACTCTTTAATTGATAAATCTAGGAATAAGTCATGCGGAGAAAGTAAATTATTTGAAGTTGTCAAAAAATCATTAAATGAAATATTTGTAAAAGGAATCCCATCAGCCAGCCTACTTCCGATATCAGTAAAGTATTTATTAAATTCTTTTGCTATTTCATTTGGTTTATATACACATACATTGTTTATTTCAATCATTTTCGGAAGGAAATTTGAACAGGTTTTCTGTTTCCCCGTTATTTCTTTCAATATTTTCCATATTTGTTTTGAGTCATTTTTATATTTAGTAATTAGATTAGAGTAATAATTTTTTTTTCAGGTTTTTGCGAATTTTTAAAATTTTTTTGTAGTTCGTATATATGCGGAAATTAGCATGAGATTTTGTTTTTAAATATTTTATATACAATTTTTGTTTTTTAAGACCCTTCGTAAACCAAGGACTATTGAAGGTTTTTGGTTTTAAGGTTATTTCGGAGACGGGAAATTTTGAATTGTACACCGAGAAGAATGTATTAAAGAACTTATTATAGATTACATTTATCCCTTCATTAAAACTTATATGCTTTCAGTTTAACGATGATAATTGATATTTAAACGTTTCTAAAATTTTTTTACTGAAAATACGTTTTCTTATAGTTTGACTTTTATTAGTGTTAGGAGTTGAAATTGCGTTGATTATTAGAAAAATGGGAAAATGGTCTTATATATCTGATTTTATAATGCTTTTTTGCATGTCATTGTAATATACATCTGTTGTTAAAATATAGTCTGATAGGGTGGTTGAGTATTTTGTTATTCGAGTAGGCCGGTTGATAAGCAGTATTGCTCCTGATTCAAAATTACATCATAAAATTTTTTGATTTTTTTGTTTTTTTAATATCGTAAGCAATCCATATTTAAATCGCCAATTACAAAGTTTTTTTTCTTTTCTTTGTTACCTTTATGAAAAATATTTTGCTTTAGATGTAGTGTAGATTAAAAGCTTAAAGTTTCTGATGCACCACCAGGTGGTCTATAACAAAAACTTAGTAGAATGATTTTGCTTTTTAACTTTACGCTTTTGTTTAAAATTTCAATTGTAACGATTTATTTATCGCCATCAGAAACGCACAAATCATTCCTAATGTTAAGCGCAATGTTTTGTTTTATGTAAATCAGAACTCCTCCACCGCGTTTATTAAATTGTCTTTCTAATAAAATTGTTTCGAAACCAGGAAGAAGACAGAGTTATTATTAAGCTCATTTTGTGAACACCAAGTTTCCGTTAAACAAATAATATCAAAATAGTTTTTAGTTTCTTCTATAAAATTTCGATGATTTTCAAAATTTTTGTTCTTACTTCTTAAATTTATGTGGACAATTCTGATTTTTTTGTTTTCATCGCCATTTTTAGAAAGAAATCCTTTTAACTCACTAGCATAATTATAAAAACAATTTACTTTAGAGTCATTAAAATAATCCAATATATTTGTTTCTAAAGTTGAAAATAAGTGATTCATAGTCATCTATTTTATATTTTTTGTTATCTTTTTTTGTGTACTAAATAAGATTTAAAAGAATTTCTTATACTTCTGAGGCGCGCGTTACAAGTTTGGTATATATAACTTTAGCAAACTTGCCCTCAGCTCGAAGTTCTTTTGCTTTTGTAAATAGAAGTCATCTTTTTTCGATTGTGTAATTGCTAAAGTCTTCGTTTAGATATATTTTTTTGTTCCATATTTTTCTATTTTTATATTTATTTAATACGATTAAATCTCTATCTTTATAGTAAAGAAACTTTACCACGATAGTTCTTCGTTTTTTAATTTTTCAATTTCGTTGTAAAATTTTCTTCTAATTTATCAAATCTTTCTCCAAAGGTTTTTAGTAGAGTGCTTTCATAACATTCCAAAAATGCTTTTACAATTGTTAAAAATTTTGTCATTTTCGAATTATTTCAAAATATAAAAATTTATTTTAGCAGCAATAAAATAACGCGTCTCATCTCGTTGTAAGCGTGCGCAAGTTGAATAATAATATATATGAAAAGGCATGTTTAGGTCAATAATATATATGAAAAGGCATATTTTTTCCTATGTCCCATGAAATTTAAATAAAACATTGGTAATCAAAGCTGTTAATATTCTCCTTGTTGTATCTTTAATGTTGGCACCACTAATAACACAAGATAATTAACCTGTTGTTGTACTTTTAAACAAGGTATATAACTTGTTTAAAGATAATAATTTATTTTATTCAGTTTGGATTTCAGAAAAACACTTTAACGGAACATGCAATTCTTTTAACGGAACATGCAATACTTTCAATGGAACAGGCAACACTTTTTTTTTTATGTTAATTCACCTCGCCAAGGTCGAGTAAGCCACTACAGACGAGGAGGCTACTTAATTTTGTTTAATAACCCTCTCTTAACTCTATAACTCCGAAACATTAGCCTTGACAAACAAGGTCGCTGCGCGGAGAAACAAGTTGAGCGCGTTAATACCAGGGACGTGGTGGGGATCGAACTTAAACTGAACACGCAATACTTTACTTAATCAATGAAATAAAAAATTCTTTTGCAAATAGAGAACTTACGTTTAGTGTATTTATTAACCTCTCCAAGGCGTTTGATCACAAAATACTTTCAAAAAAAAACATAAAATGCATGGTAGAAGAGGCATATTAAACAGGTGGATAGCAGACTTTCTAAGCAAACGTATGTAATTTACATATTATGGAAATAATAAACATACAAGTTCATCTTTGATTTCTTGCGGAGTGCCCCTAAGGGTCATTTCTTAGGCCTCTACTTTTCCTTATATACGTGAATGATCTCTGGAGAGCGTCAAATATATCAAGAGTTATATTTGCTGACGACATTAACTTTTTTATCTTAGGAAAAAATAAACCTCAACTCTTTGTACAAATGAATGATGAGTTCGAAAATATTTCAATATGGTTTAAAGCAAACTCAAACTTTCTATCAGTTCTAAACTTTTTTTTTGTTTATTATCTTTTAAATAAAACAAAAAAATTCCTATTTCTTTTCAAAAAACACAAAAAATAGTCGCGAAATAGTGACTAAGTTCCTTGGTGTTCTCATCGACGATAATATTGCCTGGATTAAAGATATTGCCTGTATTGTATATATGCAACAAAATATCAAAAAGTATTGAGATTCTATATCAATCTTTCTACTATATAAACATCATCTAAAACAAATATATTTCAGTTTTATACAAAGTATACAAATTACGCAAATATTCCCTGGAGTAGTACTTATTAAGACAATCTAGAAATACTCTATCGAAAACAGAACCTTTAAGAATAATGAATAAGAAAGAACTTGCGAAACCACTTTTCCAAAGTGTGAATATTTAGAACGAGTCAAAAATTTGAAAATTTAATTAACAATGTTTCATATACGAAAGTACAACAATGTGCTTCAATTTTTTATGATATCCATGTAATAAAAAATCTAACTTTTAATGTACTTTGGGCACAACGAGCTTTTTAATTGAACCTTTATTAAAAACTAGACAGAAACAATTTAAAATTACATATCGTGCTCCTCATATTTGGAATAAAATCTTAGCAAAAAATAATAATATAATACGTAAAAAATATAAATTGCTTTTAGAAATTAATTAAAAAGAATATTTTAGAGTTTACAAATCTTATTTATGGTTTCTTTTAAATTTACTTTTTGTATTTTTATTTTAATTACAACTTTAAGAGTTTTTTTTTCTTAAAACCATTTATTTTATATTATGTTCATTTTAACTTTTGCTTTAACACCATTGTCAAAAATTTGATATTGTATAAACATGAATGTTACACAGCGGTTCTTCATGATAAGACCTACTGGTCTACTGCGAGTTTTCCGCGATTTTTTAACCATAACACTGTTATTTTATGAAAGTTTGTAATAAACTTTTATATGTTAAACTCATTTTTCGCTTGCATATATATATATATATATATATATATATATATATATATATATATATATATATATATATATATATATATATATATATATATACAATATATATATATATATACATATATATATATATATATATATATATATATATATATATATATATATATAAATATATACCAGGCCTATAAGTATGAAATGAGCGTTTTTTATTTCAAAATAAAACACTATTTTCTAATGGAAAAGTAAAAAATATTTTGTTCAAAGTATTTGCCATTGCTTTCTACACATTTTGACCACATTTCTATTTGTGGATATCATGCCAATAAAACTAATCGTTTTTTGAGGCAAACCATTTGAAGACCCATTATTCGACTTTTTCGTAGGAATTGAAGTATTGCTCATTCAATGCGTGTCCTATCAATGAAAACAAATGGTAGTCGGAAGGAGCCAAGTCTGGTGAATACGGCGGGTGAGGTAACTCTTCCCAGCCAAGTGATGTTATCGTTTTCTTGACCGCTTTTGCTGTATGACTCGGAGCATTATCATGCAACAAAATTACTTTTCCGTGTCTTCTGGCCCATTCTGGTCGTTTTTCGATCAATGCATGGTTCAAATTGATCATTTGTTGTCGGTAGCGTTGCGTATCAACAGTTTCGCCAGGTTTTAGAAGTTCATGATACACCACTTCCTTCTGGTCTCACCAAACACAGAGCATTGTCTTTTTTCCGAACCGATCTGGCTTTGCAGTCGATGTTGATGCTTCTCATGGATTTACCCATGATCTTTTGCGTTTGGGATTCTTAAAATAAATCCAATTTTCATCATCAGTCACAATTCGATGCAATACTGACTTCCTTTCGTGTCGTAACAGCAACATTTCACATGTGGTTTTTCGCTTTTCCATCTGCCTGTCATTCAATTTATGTTGCACCCATTTCCCGCACTTTTGGATCTTTCCCATAGCTTTTAAACAGTCAGAAATTGCTGGTTGTGAAACATTTAACATTTCCGCCATTTGTTTTTGACTTAAAGTGTCATCTTCATCCAGTATTGATTGAATTTCTGTGTCTTCAAACTTTTTTGGTGGTCTTCCGCGTTCTCTATTTCGCACATCAAAATCATTATCTCTGAACCGTTGAAACCATCTTTTGCATTTTGCTTCCGGTAAAGCATGATCATTATAAGCTTCGACAAGCATTCAATGCGATTCTGTAGCACTTTTCTTCAAATGAAAACAAAAAGTTAGTGCTTTCCGCAAAACATCATTTTCTGGTACGAAATTCGACATTTTTAACACGATTGAAAAATATGATGTTGTTAAAACAATGACTTGATGTTTACTAAATATGTTTGACAGATATCATAGCTACAAAATTAAAAAAAAAGTAAGGCCCGTTCACATCAAATGTTCTCTATCGATACATTTGTAACTCGACGCTCACTTCATGCTTATAGACCTGGTATATATATATATATATATATATATATATATATATATATATATATATATATATATATATATATATATATATATATATATATATATATATATATATATATATATATATATATATATATATATATATATATACAGTGCCGGTTTTAGCACTACCAGCGCCCTGGGCGAGATTTCTACGGCGCCCCTAGCTCAATTTAACTCCATTCAAAAAAAAAGGCAAAAGGTAAAATAACCAATTTATCTTCATATCACAAATAAAGTGTTCAATGTTCTTAAAGAACAGAGCAATAATAAATTAGTAAAAACACTTATCTAATTTTTATCAAGATAAAAGTTAGATAAGTGTTTTTACTAATTTATTATTGCTCTGTTCTTTAAGAACATTGAGCACTTTATTTGTAGAATACACTGACATAATTTATATATATATATATACATATATATATATATATATATATATATATATATATATATATATATATATACATATATATATATATATATATATATATATATAATATTATATATACATATATTATATATATAATATTATATATATATATATATTATTATTATTATTATTATTATTATTATTATAGTAAAAATTCTACAATAGAAGTTAGACTTCTATGAGTCGAGTAACTAACGTGACCCGACTATAGTAGACCGACGTGAGAGAGAACGGTTCCATATGTCGTAATTGTTTTTGAACTCGTTAACTGAATTTGAAGCAACTACCGAAGCAGGCAAAGTGTTCCATGATGACACCACTCGGTTTATAAAGAAATTATGTCTTTGAGTGTTTTTCGTTAATTCTCGTTCAATTTTATGCTTGGCACCACGAAGATGACCTGCAGGTCCATCACATAATAGAGCACTTGCTTGGTTTGTCTTCTGTTGCCAGTTAACAACATTTAGTTTTTTATAAATTTTAAAAAATTGGATTACATCTCCTCTTGTTCTACGTTCAGCTAATGTGCTGAGACCCAGATTTGCTAATCGTTTCTCGTATTTCAAGTTGCGCAATTGTGGAACAAGTTTAGTAGCTCTACGTTGGACTAATTCTAATTTTTTAATGTCTTTTAGAAGAAAAGGGCACCAAATTGGTGCACAGTATTCCAATATCGGTCTTACATATGCTGTATAGAGCTTCACAAACATACTAGGATTCCATTTTTTAAAAGTTCTTCTGAGTAGGCCAAGTACAGAGTTAGCTTTAAGAATGGCATGACTAATTTGTTCTGACCATTTGAGTTTATTGTTTATTAAAACGCCCAATGTTCTCTCAACGGATACATCTTCAAGAGGAATTTGACTGCCATTATTATTCACCATTGTAAAGGGGATATCAATGTCTGTGGAACCACCATGAAACTTTAGAACCTTGCATTTATTTATGCTAAATTCCATGCACCAAAGTCTTGACCAATCACATAAAATATCAATGTCTTTTTGAACAAACCCCAAGTCTGTAACTGTTTTTATTTTGACAACCAACTGGCTATCATCAGCAAATAGTTTGCAACTGTTTTTGACTAATTCTGGCATGTCATTAATAAAAAGCAAAAATAGAAGAGGTCCTATGACCGATCCTTGAGGAACACCACTCTGGACATCCATCCATTCAGATGCGAAATTTCCCAGAACGACACGCTGCTTCCTATTTTCAAGAAAGTCCTTGAGCCAGGCAAGAATATTTTTGCCAAAACCATAGCCAGCCAGTTTGTGATAAAGCAGAGAATGTGACACACGATCGAAAGCTTTGGTAAAATCTAACAAGATGAGCAATGCAGCACAGTTGTCACTTAAGGCTTCGGTAATGATATCCAGTACTTCAAGAAGATTGGTGATGCACGATTTAGATTTGACAAAACCGTGTTGATGCCGAGATAACAGGTTATGCTTAACTAGGTGTTCAGTCATGACATCACGCATTATTTTCTCCATTAATTGTCCAACTGCAGAGGTGAGGGAAATAGGCCTGTAATTTCCAGGATCAGTACGCTGACCCTTTTTGAATATTGGCGTTATATTAGCAAGTTTCCACCCAGACGGTACTTGTCCAGAATCAAACGACTTGATAAATAAGAGAGAGAGAGGCACACTGATTTCTTTGGAGCAACTTTTTAGCACTCTAGGATGGATTCCATCGTTGCCAGTGCCTTTCGAAGAGTCAAGCGCGAATAAAAGTTTTTCCATATTGCAACAACTGAATACGGAGCTTGAAACTGGAGAACAAACAATTTCAGTTCTTCGAGGAAAATTTGGCGCTTGGGAGTAAGTGTCAGGTGATGAAAATGCTTTAAAAAATTGATTATTTAAGCAGCTTGCAATAGACATTTTATCTACTAACTGCACTCCATTGTGATCAAAAAGAGATAGAATTTCACTTTTACAAGACTTTTGGCTATTTATATAAGAGTAAAACTTTTTTGGGCAAGACTTACAAGCAGAAATGACTTCATTCTCGAACTTTAGTACAGCATCAGCAACAAGCTTTTTGACCAGGCGATTTTGTTTGTTATATAAGACTCTAATATAATCCTTCAATTTCCTTGAAGAACAGCGTAGCTTCATAAATAGTCTAAATTTTTCTTTAGTCGCTGCTTTAATAGTAGAATTAAACCATTTTGGATCACGTTTTTTCAAACTAAAGGACATATTGTATTTAGGAATGTGATGTTCAACCAATGAAATGTAAATGTCTTTAAATAGTTCAAAGCTTTCATCTGCTGATTTATTTGTAAATAATTTCGGCCAATCAATCATTTTTAGACCCTCACTGATGGCATTATAGTCACCTTTATCATAGATGTAATTCACTTTGTGATGACTAATTGTTTTGGTCGATGTTTTAAGTCTAAAATCCCATAAAAGTGAATTATGGAAATGATTTTTTTGTGTACAACCAAGTGGAGGACCAATCGTAACGTTATAAATACGATCAGGGTCATCAGAGAGCACCAGGTCAAGTGTGTTATTGATAAACGTTGGTTCTGTGACAAACTGAGATAGGAAGCAATCATTTATAGTATCTAAAAAAATTTGACTAGATTGTTTGCCATATTTACATTTTCCGCCCAAATTACACCAGCTAATATCACTATGATCAAAATCACCAACTAGGAGAACACTTGTAAATTTACCATTATCAATCAGAGCTTTAGCACGTTTGATTGACTTGTTGATTTGTAAATCAGACTCATATAGAGTGAATGGTTGGCGATAAATACAACCAATTAGCAAAACATCATTTCCAATTGAAACCTGACACCATATTTGCTCACCCATCTGTTTATCACTGAGCTCACATTCATATGAATGAATGTCTTTTCTAATGTAAATGGCTACACCTCCTCCACGAGTTGTCCTGTTTCGAAGATACACAGTGTAATTTTCTAGATTTGTTAAAGATGTCGCGGTGAACCATGTTTCTGTAACTGCAATGATGTGCGGGTAATCTAGTGATGCAATTCTAGCTTGGAATTTATCCCATTTATTATCCAAAGATGTTGGATTAAAATAAAGACATTTAAGTTCAAATAAAGAGTAACTAGATGAAAAAGGTGGAGGACTATAAATGTTAGGGTTAGATGTTCTATTCTTTGTGTTCGATCCATCGAATTGAACCAGATCGCACAGACCAAAATCCTTTTTTTCCATCTCTTGTACCCCAATTGAGTCGCCTCCCTTGCGGATCATCAAAAGAATTTGGAAGAGCATTGTTTCTAATTCTACATTCAGCATGAAGTTTAGAGGGAGCTATTCTTTCATTTTCAGTTTGATCTGGTCGAACGTAAACTTTTGTAAAACCATGAATATGTTTAAGTTCTCTTGCATTAGCCAAAGCCGATTGACGTTTTTCATAATTCTTAAATTCAATTAAAACCAAAGGAGGACGTGGGGGCACATAAATAAATTTGTTGTCCATGTCACTAGAGATAGAAGAAGTAAGAGGAGAGGCATTTTTCTTTTTAAGTCTTTTTTTAACTTTTACATCGTCACAAGACACTTTTAAGATAGTAAGAATTTCATCAATTGCTTTATTATCATCATCCAAATTTACTGACTCAGTAAGACCACTTATAATAATATTATTTAAAATTCTATTTTTTTCGTTGTTTTCTTTTGAAATTTTAGCAAACAAAGCAGCATTTTTCTCTTTGGCAGCAATGTCCTTTTCTTTACTAATGAAACCTGCCCAGACGTCAGCACTGTGAATATTATTTTGATAAGTGATGTTTGCTTTGTTATTATTTTTAAGTAAATCAATTTCTTTTTGTTGCATTTTGTTTTCTGCTTCTAAGAAACCAACTTTTGTAGTAAGAGAAGAGATAATAGATGATAACTTTCCACACCAAACATGTAATGCTCTGCTCAAATCACTATGGTTTCCTTGGCCAATTTTTGGCCAATTTTCTTCAAGAAGGAAGTCCATCTTGAAGCAAACAATTTGCTAAGAGGGCTACCACCCTTAATACCAGTGGATTACCTCTCTCTCTCTATATATATATATATATATATAAAAATATATATATATATATATATAAATATATATATATATAAATAAATATATATATATATATATATATAAATATATATATATATATAAATATATATAAATATATATACATATATATATATATATATATATATATATATATATATATATATATATATATATATATATATATATATATATATATATGTAAATTATGTTAGTGTATTTTACAAATAGAGTGCTCAATGTTCTTAAAGAACAGAGCAATAATAAATTAGTAAAAAACACTTATCTAACTTTAAGTAGAAAAGTAGAAGTAGGAAAGTAGAAAATAAATGTTAGATAAGTGTTTTTTACTAATTTATATATATATATATATATATATATATATATATATATATATATATATATATTTAAACAACTTTAAAAAGTATTCTACACAATAGAGTGCTCAATGTTCTTAAAAGAACAGAGCAATTATATTAGTAGCAGAAAATCACTTAACATTTCTGATGAATCTTTGTTAAGTGATTTTCTGCTACTAATATATATATATATATATATATATATATATATATATATATATATATATATATATATATATATATATATATATATATATATATATGTGTGTGTGTGTGTGTGTGTGTGTGTGTGTGTATATACATATATATGTGTATATATATATATGTGTATATATATATGTGTGTGTGTATATATATATATATATATATATATATATATATATATATATATATATATATATATATATACACACACTTTAATATTAAATGTAATAACTTTGATTATTTATTATTTTTATAGCTTTTAAAGTCTTCAAAAATAAAAAAATCTTTGAAAAGTTAACTGTCCTATAGAAAATTGTAGTCGGTAAGAGTTAATTTTAGGGTTTTCTTATTTTAACTATTATAATAAAAATACTATTTTCTTAAATGTTAATTTTTTAAACTATTTTTTTCGTTTTTATTTAACAGGAAAGTAACAAATTTAAAGCGCCATTTAATGTCCAAGAAATATGGGTGGTTAGCTGAAAATGCAGGTTGAGCGCTATTAGAGTTTGAGTTGAGAAAGAAAAAAAGTTCTAAAGATTTAGCTTTATATAAAAGAAAATTGGGTTGTTTGTGTTCAAAACCAGTGTTAAGAATTGGAAATCATCTTCGCCAAACACATAAAATTTCGAATTATAAAATGCAAGAATTTTTAGGTAAGTGTCAAACATCTGTAGACTGTATCGATAATTCATTCAGTTCTAATTCTTCTACAAACAATGATAGTTCTGAGGAAGAGCAACAGCATTTAGAAAAATTTTTTTCTGATGACATATTCAGAAGGGGAGAAGAAATATTTTTGTCTTGTTCGGAAAGTGAAGACGAAGATTGGATCAACAATCAATTTTCGAAAGCACGGAAATTGACAAAAGGTGACAAAGAAGGCAGCTATTCTGATGAAGATAAGGTTTCTTCTAACATTCAAATCGATGCTGTTGAAGATGAACCTTGTAACCTTGTAAATCTTGATGAAAATGATGAAAATGAAGATGTGGATTTTGATGATTTGGAAGACAAATTTTTTATGTCATCTGTCCAAGAAGATAGTTTAATCAAAGATTTTGATACCTTTCTTGAGAGTAGAGATGGAGGATCGAAAGATCAGAGACAAGCCAAAAAACATGCTAATATTGTTCAAACAATTGTCAGATACAAAGATACCAATAATATAAACTTTAATAATTTGTTTGATTGAAAGTTTATGAATGATTGGCTTTCAAACAGTGTAACTATTACAGGTAAAAAAAGATTGAATGGTACAATGAAAACTTACCTTGGGTCTGTGCAACATTTTTTACGTTTCTTGTGTGTTACAGAACAAAGTGGATTTGATGATAAAAAAATAAAGAAGTTTGAGCCAATTTTAAAAGCATGGAAAAGAGACTTATGGAAAGGTATTGAGGAGCGTAAGCACAATAAAAATTTAGAAGATAGTCATGATAAAATTACCAATTTTGACAAGTCTGAATTGATAGCACTTTCAATATCAACTTTAAAAGAATATGTCTGTCAAGTCAATAATCTTAGCATAACGAGGGCTGGATTTTGTAATGTACGTGACTACTTGCTTACACATCTTGTTTTAATCAATGCTTCTCGACCTGGAGTAATAGCAAACATGACATTGGAGGAGTTTGAAGCAGCTGATAAGCAAGAGGATGGGTATGTTGTCAGTGTAAAAAAACATAAAACTTCCTACAAAGGACCAGCCCACATTGCATTTGATACAAATTTATTTAAAGATACTGCAAACTACATTAATTATGTTAGAGCCCATCTTCCTGGTGTTTCTACATCAAAGACTTCTCCAGTTTTTATTATTTGGTCAGGTTCAAAGATGGATTCAACTTTGGTAACTGGTCAATTTAATACATACTGGTCCAAGGCAATCGGTGAAACATCTAAGCAAAGAAATATTAATCCTAATTTAGTGAGGAAATATTCCACCACACTAATGCACGAAAATCATAATGAAATGGCTAAAGATGCAGCGATTCATTTGTGTCACTCTCTAATTGTGGCTAGGGAAAATTATGACATAATCGATAAACAAAAAAAAGCAGCTTCGTTCTGCAAAAATTTACAACTTGTTCAACGAGAAAGCAACAATGATTTATCGAAAGATCAAATAAGTGATCTTTTTGCTATCGAAATTAAAACTGGCTTAATTAATAAAAGCCAAGTTGCTGAAAAGTTAATTTTATTAAACATTTCTAGTAGCGAAAAGTATGTGAAAAAGATTTTGGATTCAGTAGGCTACATCATTAAAAGTAATCTCGGACCAAAAATAAGAAATAGTTCTTTGTTAAAAAGTTCAGAGATATCCAAAGAAAAATTGGGAAATCATTCTATATCCAGTTCTTCTCAACAAGCTTCTTGTTTACCTTCTTCTGTTATTTCTGAAGATTGTTCAGATATTCAGTTGGAATACAAGGATCGCTTTAAAAGATTCAGAAAAAAATTCACATCAAAAGAATTATCACTGATCAATAAGTATTTTTCAAAGCAATATATTTTGTCTCAAAAACCAATATATAAAGAAGAAGTTAAGTCCTATATTGAGAATATTCCGGAGCTGGATGATTTATTAAAGAAATTTGGTATAAGTTCCTTAATTTTCAAAATCCGAACTGAAAGAGAAAAATTGACTGATTGATACCATTACTATATATTTTAAACATATATATAGACAGCACTCTACTTTTTATTCTGTAATTTCAGGGGTTCCTCAAGGTTCTACCCTTGGCCCTATACTCTTTTTAATTTACATTAACGATCTTCCAGATATTCTCACATCTAAGGTGGCATTGTTTGCTGATGATACTACCATTTATCCTTGTCGTGATAAGAAACCAACACTCTCTGATTGCTTTGGAGGGGACATTATCGAGCTCGACACTTTCTTACTTCGGATTCCATTTTCTATCTCTATAAATCTCAAATCCGGATTGTATGGAATACTGTTGCCATATCTGGGGCAGATCTTTTAATGATGCCCTTTCTTTCAAGGTGCAAAAACGCATTGTAAATATAGTTGGTCGTGCAGCCAACCTCCAACCACTATCACATTGTCGTAATGTTGCTTCTCTTTCTCTTTTCTACAAATACTATAATGGGCACTGCTCTAAAGACCTAGCATCTCTTGTGCTCTTGTGCCATCTACTAAAATTCATTCTCGTGTTACTCGTCGTTCAAATAAGTCTCATTGTGTGACTGTTCCTAAGAGCTCCAAAAACTCTTATTCGTCTAGTTTTTTACCTCGAACATCAGTTCTTTGGAATTTGTTTCCTTCATCTTGCTTTCCTGATTCATATAATTTGCAATCCTTTAAGTCGTCCGTCAATCGTTATCTTGCTCTACAATTTTCATCCTTTCTCTTCCAGTAACTTCCAACTTAAATTAGTGGTTGCTTGCAGGCTTGTTGGAAGCGAAGATGTTTAAAAAAAAAACAACATATGTATATATATATATATATATATATATATATATATATATATATATATATATATATATATATATATATATATATATATATATATACATTTATATTTATAACAACAATTATAAATGTATTCTATAAAATACAGTGCTCAATGTTCTTAAAAGTACAGAGCACTCTATTTTATAGAATACATTTATAATTGTATATATATATGTGTGTGTGTGTGTGTGTGTGTGTGTGTGTGTGTGTGTGTGTGTGTGTGTGTGTGTGTGTGTGTGTGTGTGTGTGTGTGTGTGTGTGTGTGTGTGTGTCTGTGTGTATATATATATATATATATATATATATATATATATATATATATATATATATATATATATATATATATATATATTTGATATATATATATATATTTGATATATATATATATGTATATATATGTGATATATATATATTTTATATATATATATATATATTTATATATATATATATATATGTGTGATATAAATATATATTTTTATATATATATATATATATATATATATATTTTTGATACATATATATTTATATATATATATTTTTATATATATATATGTATAAATATATATATATATTTATATATATATATGTGTGTGTATATATAAATATATATATATATATATATATATATATATATATATATACATATAAATATTTAATTTGTTCAATTTTTATAAATTGTTTAGATACTTTATTAGGTTTATTTATAATGAATTCATGCGTTAAATCTAAATAATGCATAATCTATTGAGGTAAATTGAGTTAAACTTTTAGATTTTTTTATTTAATTTTTTATTACTTTTTTTTAATTTAATATTTTATTACTCAACTGTTACAATGAGTTTTATTATTATTATTTTTTTAATTGTTTCACCTTTAAAATCAAAAATTGATATTAATAAAGAACCTTCTTAAAGATTAATTGAATATTATTGAAGTTTATTTGTCCTAACTTCATTCGGTAGTTTTTTTATTTTTAATCATCAAATATTTTGTTTTTTCAGAATTTCAATATTTTATTTCTATTTTGTTACTATATATGACAAAAGCATAAAATATAAAGCGCTATCTTATCTCCAAAAAATATGGTTGGTATACAGAAAATGCGGGTCAAACTCTTTCTAAAGGTTTGGCAGTTCAAGTAAAGAAATTGTGCTTGTTGTGCATGAAACCAGTTTCGCGAATTGCAAATCATCTTTGTCTAAAACACAATTTAAAATCTGATATCCACCCCCCCTCTTCCTCCTTCTCCCTCCTATCCCCCATGGTATGTCCATGAGACTATCTTATACAGCACTGAAACTCTAACAAGTAACTTTCTTTACTACACACAAAATATTTTGTTCTAAATTACAAGCTATAGGTCCTTAAAAACTTCGATTCATTAACGTTAAATGATTCTATTTTAGTCTGAGTGGGAAAATATTATTGAGCAGCCTTGGCGCAGTGAAAATATTATTGAGCAGCCCCAGAAGCAAATTAAATTTAAAAAAATTTAGATAAAAACAATATAGCATATGAAGTTTTTAAGCTCAGGTATGCTTAACCAAAAGGTTTAAGAGGCTCAAAAATATGCTAAATGTAGATATGCTTAATACAGTACTTTGCGAAAACATGAACATTCTTGTGAGTCTTTTAAACAAGGCAAACAAAAGTTTTTGTACTGATACATATCTATGTTTAGGTTTATAATTTATGCTACATATAGGAAGATTTATAATACAGATTTTGCTTTGCATCACAAAATCTTCATTATATGGTTTTCAGAACTTTTCAAAAACTTTTGAGAATTTTAGTATTAGTTGAATCACGCCTAAAAACATCTGTAATTTAAAGTTAAGGCTCTACAATATTCTTACATGTGCTAATTTACATATGCATAATGCAATAATTTTGTGAAACACTCAGTGAATTATTAAACACAAATTGTGAATTATGAGTTGATTAATAAAATGATATTTTAGTTCATTAAGTAATAAGTGAGCCATGGGCAGATCCATAGGGGGAAGGCAATGAGGGCGAGTTTTTTCTTTTTTATTTATTTATTTATAATTTTTATTTTTATTTCTTTTGTATTTAACACAGTATTTTCTTTAAAAACGATAATAAATAAGACCATAAAACAGACTGATTAAAAGTGAAATAAAATTGAAAGAAAAATAACGGAAAATGATTAGGATTTGCAGACTTGTTGTCTTTTGATAAAAAAGAGTTAGAAGCCACAAACACACACACCTTTATTACATAATCTGGATCCGCCCCTGAATTGAATTAGTGTTTGTATACCTAGTTTCTCTTTAGGCATTTCTTTTTAAAAGATATTTAGAGAAACGGACCAATTCAACTTTTTATTGCCCATTACCCCTATGTCCACATTGCCCCTATATCCAAATCACAACATACCTTTAAAAAAGGCTTTTAAACTCGTCTTTTTAAAAAAACAATGTGATATTTTTATGGAAACTATTTTTATTTACCATTTTAGACTTGTTCGGAGAAATAAATAATTCAGAGACAAATAAAAACATGATATTTTAAAAATGTTTTGTAAAGAAACCAATGTAAAAAAATTATTGCCTTAATGTTGAAACAAAAAAAAACCTTGAAAATAATTTAATTTTAGATTTTTATGTTTAAATTAAACATATTTCAGTTTTTTCTTGCATTTTCATAGAGAGGAACAAGATTACACAAAAATAAAATCTTACTAATAACTATTTCCAATGCTTACAGAATTTATAAAATGCAAATACCAACAGAAAAAAGTTCCCCATAGTTTTATTACTCAGCCATTGAAAAAAACCATTTAAAAAGTTTTTTAGTAGTAACAGGGTATTCTAAGTTAAAAATGAGGGAAATTAAAACATCGTACAAATAATAAAAGGGAATAAGTATCACAATTTACTGAAATTATTCCCTTTTTTGTATTTTTTCAATTTTTCAGGGGAAATCAAAAAAGCCCTAATGCTGCAAAAGAAAAGTAATAATGTGTAGTAGTCCTTGGAATTGACCACAAACAAACATTTGTGTGAGCTAAATTAATTTTATCGCATAAATAATTATTAAATCTAAGAAGAATTTTCATCATGACGTTCATCACTCAAAAAATCTGCGCAACATTAGGGCATTTGCGCCAACTATTTCACGTTTATAGTAGTAGTAGTAGTAGTAGTAGTAGTAGTAGTAGTAGTAGTAGTAGTAGTAGTAGTAGTAGTAGTAGTAGTAGTAGTAGTAGTAGTAGTAGTAGTAGTAATAGTAGTGTCGTTTCACTTTCGTTTTTCAAGTAGTTTGTTCAAGTAGCTTTTCTACATGCGGATCAGTATTCCACGTGGTCTTTCAAGCATGGCCTGCTAGCAAGTTAGAGCTTATAAATTTTTAGTTTCAAGAGGAATTGATGTTGTTGATTGTTCAATTTTACTATAAAATTATTAATAAATGTTTGTTTGTTGATGGTTGTTTATATTTTTCTAATTTTTATAGCCTCTTTCCGTTTCTTTAAATAAAATAAGACTGTTATTTGTGTACATTTAAGTGTATTTACATAAATTTGCGTATATTTCAGTATATTTTATATTTCTCTGTATCTATATGTATATTTTGTTTTAGATAAAAAAAAAAAGGTATAGAAAATTGTAAAATAGAAAATAGAAAAAGTAGTAAAAAGTAAAAATAATTATATTGAAAGTTGTTAAAAGAATGTCGTGTTATGCTTCTTTTTAAGGTATCTGAATATATATTTAGATTTTTAAATTTGTTCTTAAATGGTTTCATCTTTTTTATTACTTTAGATAGTAATATACTAACTGACATTGTCAAAAAGATATGGGTATAAACAAATCCTAAATTAAATTGTTATAGGTTTTAAAAATTTAAAAAACTTTAAAAATTGTTATTTTGAATAATAATTGTAATAAATTATTTTAATTTTTGTTTATTGATTTTTGACCTCAATGGTAAACCAGTGGTTAAGCTAATGAGTTAAATTGCAGATGTTTATATATCATAAATATTCTAAAGTAATTACATTTGATTTTTTTTTAAAATACATTGCTTAACATAAGGCATTTTGATTTTTTTCTTTTTTTTTCTTTTAAATAGTTAAATAAAATTGTTTTATAGATAAGAAACCAAGTAAGATTCAACATTGTGTTTTTATTTTTATTACCAAATTATATCTTTGTTATTTTTATTATATCTCAAATTATATCTTCAAATTATATCAAATTATATCTTTGTTATTAGGATGGCAGGTTTTTGTTGATTTTTACTTGAACATTATTATTTATCTTTTTGTTGATAATTTTACCACTTTGTAGTTATGTTTACTATTTTGGACTATTAATATTTTGATAATTTTATTTAATTTTTTTTCTCTTTTTTTTTGGATGGTCAATATTAGGCTTAAATAATTTAATAGAAGAACCTTAAAAATAATTGATAATTTAGTGAAATGATTAGAACTAGGCAAGCTGAAATTAATTGTCATCAAAATTTAAGAAATGCTGCTTGGTAAGAAGAAATTAATTTGTACCTACATTAGAACATCATGGTTAAATGAGTTGAAAGTAATTATCGCATAAATGAAAGAGATAGCCTAGACGAGATTATTCATTCTCAAAATGTACAAAATGCTGCTTGACAATCAGAATATATTGTATAGCAAGAAGTGATACTATTCTAGATTATAATTATTTAGGAGAAATGAGCCAGATCTGTCAGCATTGCTATGCTAAAAAATTTCTTGATAAAACACATTTTTTATGTTACCATAATAGAAAGAAAATTCCATTATCACTGTTTCTGCAAGATTTACAGAAATTATATCATAAATTCCAATATCAATTTTTTGAAATATATTAGAATTTAATATGCCTGTATTTATTTTGCTTTATTTACTGATAATGTGGTTTAACCTATGAATCATAGGCTGCCATGTTTTAAAATATGTGGTCAAGTTTTTCATTGTGTAGGCAATCTTAAGCCAGATCAAGGTAATCCCCCAACATTATCAACTGTATATCTCTGACCCACTTGCAGCAGTAAATTTTAAGACATGTACCAGAAAAAATCTGCGCGTGTTCTGATGTGGTGTTTACGGACACCGTGCATCATTTTAAATAGTGAATTGTTTTAAAATTTCATTGTATTAGTGTTATTCAAAATTTAAACTCTGTTATCAAAACAATTAGTTTTAATTGAAATGTCATCAAATCATGATAAGAAGCGAGAAAAAATTTTGCATTTTCTTGTTGAAAATCCTGATGTAGCAAACAAAACAATTTCTAAAGAGTTGCAGATTGTTTAGAGAACAATGCAGAGCGCTGGGAAACAATTTAAAGACACTGGTACAATCTAAAGGAAATTAGGAAGTGGGAGAAAAAAACGTTTTGTTAGACATGATCTTGGTAAAAAAGTGAAAGATGCCTTAGACAGAAAACCGGAGATTTCTGTTCAAACTTTAGTGAATAAATTCAAGACAAGTGGTTCCACTATACAAAGAGTCAATAAAAATTGTGGCTATAAATCTTATAAAAAGAAAAAAGTTCCTCGTTGTGAAGAAAAGCAAGAAAATGTTGCAATTCGTTGTTCAAAGCTGTTCTATAAAAATTGTGCCAAGAAATCTTGTTTGATTATTGACGATTAAACTTATTGTGTTGCATATTTCCGATCTCTTCCAGGACACCAATATTATTCAGCAATTAATCGCAAGAAACCGAATTCCAATTATAAATGCTTTGGAAAACAAAAATTCTCTAAAAAATTCTTAGTTTGACAAGCAATTTGTGAATGTGGTAAAATAAGCTCTTGTTTTGTGACTACAGGAACAATTAGCACCAAAATATACATAAAAGAAGGCCTCAAGAAACGTCTTTGCCGTTTTTAAAAACACACACGGGTAACTTGTCATTTTGGTCCGATTTAGCATCGTGTTACTACCCCGGGACAACTTTAAACTGGGTTAGACAACATAAATTAGATTTCGTTGAAAAACACTGCAATCCACCAAATTGTCCTGAACTACGTCCTATAGAAAGATATTAGGTTCATGTCAAAAGAAAACTAAGGTTCAATGTAAAAGAAGCCAATAACATTAAAGACCTCAAAAATTAATGGATTAGAGCTACCGAGAAAGTCCAGCCGAAGACTGTGCAAAAGCTGATGTCGAGTGTAAAACGTAAAGTGCGTGCGTTCTCACGTATGAAACTTCACAAACTTTGTTAAGTGAAATTTAAGAATGTAAATATATGTACTTTCAAAATATGTATAACATTCAATATCGAAATACAATAGTTAAATAAATATCCTTTAAAATGTCCGCGCAGACTTTTTCTGGTACATATCTTAGAAAGCAATAACATCGCAATCAACTTTGCTTACATATTTAATATTTTATTTGCAAACTATAGTTAGTGAAGTTGCTGTTGTATTTATTGGAGATAGTGCTGCACCTGCTTCCAGGGAAGGGTTTTATTGAGAATGTCAGCTAACTTAGATCCTACGGTTTATTCACTTTTTTTTCCCCAAGAGATGGCATAATTGGTGCGCAATCCTGAACATGCAACATTGGTTAGAAATGTGTATCTCAGTTTTACAATAAGTTTTAAGTTGAAATATAGTCTTTGATTAGAAAATATCACAATTTGTATGATTCTTTTACGTTTATTTATTATTCAGTTGTAACAATAGTAATATTATTGGTAATATGTTTAATGATAATAGTGAAATTGAAATGGATAATATTAGGCATGAAGTTATTATTGTAAATGGAAACAGGCGATATAAAAATAGTTGTCGTCAAATAAAAGAGATAGATCTAGGTAGAATAAAATTAGTCATTGAAATGTAAAAAATGCTGCTCAGCGAGTAGATAACTTATTTGCAAGAATTCAGTGTCAATCAGTGTTAATGTCTGTTAATTTGATTTTACTTTAGACATTTGAGAACAAAGCAAAGTATCAATTTTTTTTAATAGTAATATTATTTATATATTTATAGTAATATATTGAGTGATTTAAAGTATATATATTTATAGTAATATTTAGATTAATAACAGTTTATAACAATAATTTATAAATAAACAATTAATAACATAAATGATTTTAAATTTTTTTATAATTTCAATCATAATTATGTTCTTTTTTTTTTTTAGTTGCCTTTGTCATCATTTGATTAGTTTGCTTACTGTTTAAACATGGTTTTAATTTTGTAAATTTAATATGATGTTAAGTTTACTCTATTAATCATTAGTCGACTGTTACAGAGAAGCCGGGACTTAATTAAAAAATGCTGGGAATTTTGATCAAGGTAAAAATAATTTTGTTTACTGATAACATAATAAAACCAGTTACTATTATCTATTGCGTGTTTTTAACATTCTGCTTTGAAAACACTTTCTTTCTCTCCCTCTCTCTCTTAAATGAGAGAGAATTAATAAAACTTAGGTAATTACTGAGCTTTTACGTATTTCTTAATACCACAATTAATAATGATCATTTATAAGAAATATCTTACGAGTTGCTATTTTATGATATAATTGTTCAAATTAATAACTATAATTGTCCCTTGACTGTTCAAGTATTGTAACAAATAAAATCTTTTTAGTTCAAGTATTTTAGTTAATAAAATATCTTATTAAGTTGTGGTGTTATTACGTTGTATTGTTTATCCTTTTTATAATCTTTTTCTTTTTTAATTATTCTGAAGACACATAGTAATGTGTGCTTACAAATATCTTATGCTATGCGTTATTGTTGCTGTGTTTTGTGTTGATAGGCTGTTGACCTAGGCTGTTATAGCTGTTTTTTTGTTCTTTATATTTTCTGTAATGTTATTATTCTAATTCTACTAACAATAACATGCAAATAATACTTTTGTAATTAAAAATTGTAATTTTTTTCATTTCTTTTTTTAGGTATTTGCAGGCTTTACTTGACTTTCCTTTATTGGTACCTCCTGAGTTGTGACAGATTTTAAAAAGAACTTAACTGATGCTAATGCAGTTTTTATGTCGGTAACTATAAGTAATAACATTGCTGATAGGGAGTCAAACTTAAAATGTTACTTATAGATAAATTTGTATTTAATTTTTTAGATAATATATTAAGTTATTAATAAGTTATTATTGTTATAAATGATTTAATTACTAATAACCCGTATTACGGGTTGCTTACTGCTAGTATATATATAATTTGTTTATTTTTGAATGCATAAAAGTTTTTTATACTAAGAACTTTAATTGTAAAAGAACAAAAATTATTGTAAAAAATCAATATATATAATACTAATTTGTTCGAATTGAGTGAAATTTCAACCTGATAATGCACCAATAAAAACACCTGTAGAATGAGAATCTTTCTTTATAATTTGATTATTAGTGCAAATGTAACCTATGACTACGCCAAACCTTACATAAAATTCCAGAAAGATTGGTTTACTTGTTAAAGATTTATGGCAGTTTTAGTTTAAGTTCTTCTAGTTTTTTGCTACTTATACCTCAAAACCTTTTCAATTACTGTACTATTTAGTCGCTTTTTTCATAATAAGTGTTACTTAAGTGTTCTATTATGTAATACCAACAACTTTTACTTATTTGTTTTATTGCTGCACGTGCCATTTGCATTCTATAGGTCAAAATATTTATTTGCTATTTAAAGTGTGGCTTGAAAAGGCTTTTTCTATAGCGTAAAAACCTAAGTATTTCGTAAGCTACAAACTACTATCAAAATGCGTAAACGTGCTTAAAAAAAAAGGTGCATAATCTGGTCAAAGGACTATCAATTGAGAAAATAAAAAAAAGTTTCGTCTCTTTTAACAAACTTTTTATTGATTCGTAAAACCTGCTTAATTACATTTATTTTCAAAAGTGAAAATTCTTTTTTTTACTTTTTATTACCATTAAAAAACATTATATGATTACATTTTATAACATTCTTTAATTTTTTTCACAAAAAACAAAACAAATGTAAAACCTAAAATCTTATTTTTTAAAATAACAACATTTAAGGATTGAAATTTTTAACGCTATAGTTTAAAACTATAAATTTTTGCTGCCTAATCTCGAATAACTCAGATTTTGCTAGCATATAAAACTGCTGTTCATAGCGGTTACGCATCTCAACAACCTTCCTTTACTCTATAAGGGATTATTGTTTTCGCTTATACCTTGAAAAATGTTGATGACAACCTTAATAAGCAGTTTTGACTGATTATTCACTTTAGGGCCCCAAAGGAGGATTCGTGGTGACTAATGAAACTCTTGATGTGGGAAAATTGGGTGTGAATTTTAGGTTATGCTTGCATCAGTTTTTATTAAGTAACCCTTTTTTTAAATTTTCATTTTTTTCAGCAAAGCCCGGCTAAAGGATAAATCCAAAGCAAAGAATGACAGCTAATTTAAAACATTTGAATGCTTTAATAATGAAGTAGACGTTGGGAACCAAGTTTGTTTGAGCAAGTTGCTGCAGAACATCTATATTTTATAAGAAGCTTTTTGAATATATTTCCCTCGAACAGGCCCCCATAATATGAGCTCAGTTAAATGTTGAGGGCTGCTAGCCACTTATCAGCTTCTTTCCAGGCAGTTTTTAGGATCTGGAAAAAATAATCGACAAAACGTAAAAGGAGGAAAATAAATAAGCAGTTTTATTTTCATTTTTATAAAAATGAAAATAAAATATTTTGGGTCAAGATTTTGGGTCCATTAGCCCAAAATATGGGCTACATGCTGCAATAAACAGCTTGTGAACCAATAATGGTATGGCCATAAAATTTTCACAGATTTTAAATAACAGATGATTGCACTCACCCTGCTTCAATCTATTTTAATAAAATTGTTCATATTTTTGTAAGGAAAACATTTTGAGTCATAAAAAAAGCTCTGAAAAAGCTTTTAATTGAGACTTTTGGAACCAGTTAACTAACATGAATTATTTTGGTAAAGTGAATATATATATATATAAAACAACACTTAAAAATTTCAACACAATTGGAGAAACTAATCAACAGATATTTATCGCAGCGTGCAAAAATCTGGTACTTTGAAAAAAACGCTGATAGAAATTTGAATAAAGAATGAATTATATATAAATATATAAGTCAAAAACTTATGAAAAAACAGAGAAAAAAAAAAGCAAAAACTCTAATTTGAAATACCAATTCAGAGTTATTCGATAAAAATACAATATAGCTACAGCAAAATAAAGTTCAAATTTAATAAAAATAACAGAAAAATTGATATCTAAAACACCTCTGCATCATAAGAAAAACCATCACTTTCATTAAGTGTGCCAGTAAAACTTTTGGGATTTTTTTTTGGCAAAATCAATGCTGTGTTTCATCATATTTTCCTTGTAATAAATGTAGGTCGTCTCTGATTTTCTTGTTTTCTGATTTGATTGCATTAACGCAATCGACGAGCTTTTTTAAAGTCGACAACAGATTTAATCATTAGCAGATTTACATCTGGTAATTAGTATAATTGTTGACTATTTGTTTGCAATTAGATAACAATTTATCAAAATCTTTGTGAAGCTGTTTTTCTGTTAATGATATTGACATCAAATATATGCGGACAAAAGATTATCTTTTGCAATGGAAAAGTTGAAATGGAAAGTTGTAATTCAAAAATCAAGTTGTGAAGCTTTTAAAAGAAAAAGGATTTTTGTAAAAATAATATGAAGTGCTACATACTATTTTTTACAATGATTTTAACTAGGTGTAAACAGGCTTCTCTAAACTGCAAAAAATCTTGAATGATGACATCCTTCGGATGAGAGTATTTTTCCGCGACATTATTTAACTTATATTAACAGATATTATTATTCAAACTCAAATGTGAGATTATCTTGCTAATTTCTTTTAAAGCCATCTTTTTATTTTCTTATAATTTTTTTATTGTTTTAATTCAGTTAAAAAGTACGTCCGTTTACTATAAGAACCATGCAGCAAAAAAAGTAAAAATTTTGTAAAAAATTTTTACTTTTTTTGCTGCATGGTTCTTATAGTAAACGGACGTGCTTTTTTTTGCTGCATCTTTATCTATTGAACTATTGTATGTATGTATGTATGTATGTATGTATGTATGTATGTATGTATGTATGTATGTATGTATGTATGTATGTATGTATGTATGTATGTATGTATGTATGTATGTATGTATGTATGTATGTATGTATGTATGTATGTATGTATGTATGTATGTATGTATGTATGTATGTATGTATGTATGTATGTATGTATGTATGTATGTATGTATGTATGTATGTATGTATGTATGTATGTATGTATGTATGTATGTATGTATGTATGTATGTATGTATGTATGTATGTATGTATGTATGTATGTATGTATGTATGTATGTATGTATGTATGTATGTATGTATGTATGTATGTATGTATGTATGTATGTATGTATGTATGTATCAATCAACTATTTAATAGAATTGAGAACAAACACTTTTGTAAAATTTCAATAATAAAACTAAAGTTAGAATACTCATTTCGTAATCTACATCAGTTATGACGACAGTGGAGGTAATTTGTTTTGGGAGTTAAACTGTTTCGCCGACAGGGATCTATTAATTTTAAAGAGAAGTCTATTTTGAAATAATTTCTATTTCAAAATAGATTAACTCCCCGGTTAAATTTTTATGCAACGAGAATAAAAGTTAATTTATTTAACGACACCGGTGTTTTGTTAAATAAATAGCCCGTTAAAAAAGTAGACAGATGCGCTCTGCGCATGCACAGCCATTAAGTTTCCATTTGATAGGTGAAATCTATTAATAAATAGGCCGTGGATAGAGTGCCGACTTTCGGCACTCTACCCACGGCCTATTTATTAATAGATTTCACCTATCAATTAATAGATTTATTAATAGATTTCAGACTCTATAACGAAATTTGCTTATAGTGCCGGAAGCCCGTTAATTGGTTGAAAAAGTCACGTGTCAAAACAAATTCCGGTTTCATATATTTTAAATTCCAATCATTGGGAAAATATTTGAAAAATTTCATTTCATTCATACTTAAAAGATGTCAACTAGTTTTGCATGCAAAGATACTTTTTTATCATTTGAAGATTTAAAATCAGTTATTAAGAAATATGAAGATTCTCATTTTGTGCAGTTGTGGATTCGTGATGCCAAAACAATTAAAGCTGCTAGAAAAACCATTCCAAGAAAAGCTGCTATAATAGCTCCACAAATAAAGTATTACTATATTAAGTATTGTAAGTGGATATATACTATATTAAGTATTGTAAGTATTGTAATACCTAGCCAATAGAAAGAACTTTTTAGCTTTGCTCTAGTGTTGTTGAGACCAACATGAGCTCCATAAATCATGGTAAAATGGTTTAAAATGATAGCGTTTAAAGATGTCTATGATTCTAATCATGGCATGATTAGAATCATGGACATCTTTAAACGCTATCATTTTTTCACAGTCGTTTATAAGAACCTGTAATTTTTTAAATGCAGTTACATAATACAATTTACCATCTGAAGTATATAAAAATATATATTTAATTCAATGATGATAATTATTTACTCAACAAATTATAATGTAATGTTTACATACCACATAGTTTGATTTTTTTGCATACTTCAAAATAAGATTTACGCTCTGATTTGTAATATTTCATCCTTCCATCAGAGAGATATTGTTTAACATCTTCAACAGAATAGTTATGAACAGGCATTTTTCAAATTAAATTTTGGCCGTGGATAGAGTGCCGAAAGTCTGCACTCTATCTACGGCCAAAATTTTAATTTAAATTGTATTATGTAACTGCATTTAAAAAATTACAGGTTCTTATAAACGACTGTGAAAAAATGATAGCATTTAAAGATGTCCATGATTCTAATCATGCCATGATTAGAATCATAGACATCTTTAAACGCTATCATTTTAAACCATTTTACCATGATTCATGGAGCTCATGTTGGTCTCAACAACACTAGAGCAAAGCTAAAAAGTTCTTTCTATTGGCTAGGTATTATTAGTGTGTTATGTTTATAAAAATTATATTTGTTTTATTAGCTTTTTTTAATTGTTACATATTTCTTTATATTAAAAGGTATACCAATAAAGTTTAAACCTGAATTAATAATATTTATAAAAATCATTTTCACAACATTACGTATTTTATTCATGTTTGAGTTTTGTTTTATGTTAAATTTAATTGTTAGGGATGGTTAATCATATTAACAAATGGGTAAAAGAATGTGACAAGTGCCAACATATGGAGATATAAAAACTGTTGCTCCGGAATTAAAACCTATTAAGGTTAATGGACTGTGAGATTTTTTGGGTATAGATCTAATTAGACCTCTTACACTTACAAAACTTGGAAACAAATACATTTTAACTATAACTGATCTTTGGAGTAAATATATTGAAGCTTTTGTAATTCCTAAAAAGTCAGCGTTTTATGTTTCAAAGTGCCTTACTACTTATTTTATTGATTTGGTCCTCAAATTCTTTCAGATCAATGCAGAGAATTTGTAAATAGTTTAAATGAACTTTTGTTCTCTTCATTTTAAATCAAACACCTGATAACCTCTGCTTACCTCCCTCAAACTAATGGGCAAGATGAAAGAAAAATTCAGACTATTAAGAAATCCCTCTCTAAATTATCCAATGAAACCCAAGACAATTGGGAGAAATTGTTAGAAGCTGTTTTATTTGGTCTACGTACATGTGTGCAAAGTTCAACAAAATTCACACCTTTTTTTTAATGTTCAGCAGAGAAGCAAACTTGTTATGAACTTTGTCACTAAATAATATTGATGTAGATACAATGAAAATAAAATTTTTGAATATAATGCATCCAATGAGCAAGTTCAAGAAAAAATGGATTCTTATAATAAAATTGTTACAGAAGTAAATAACAATATTATTTAGACCCAGACTAAAATGATAAAATATTATGCTTCAAAACAACTGAAAGGATGCAAATCATTTTAAATAGGGGACCAAATTTTAGTAAGAAATACAGAAAAATATAAAAATGAAGTACAGAAAAATTGGTCGCAAAGGAAGTCGAATGGAGCATGATTGGCTGGGACCTGGAGTCATTTCAGAAATAAAACAAACTGGTGCTATTTTAACTGTTAATTGTAAAGTTTGGAAAAAATATGTTGCTTTATCTAATATTAAGCCTTATTTATCAGAAAAACAAGCATTGTCCACCCAATTGATTTTAAAAGAGCATGATTATTGTCTTAAAATGACTAAACAATTAATCGAAAAAGATGATTTAAAAGTAATTAAAAAAAAATCCAACAAAAGAAAGGATCCAACTTCTCTAACTGATGCAAGTATATTTAAATCCAAAAGATTAGTTTGTCCCGCAATTTCTGTAGATAATAATTTTTATTCAACATTATCAGCGCAGTCAGTCAAGCTGTGCATAGATGTTTTAAAACATCCATCTCGTTGGCTCAATGATACTTTAATTGATATTGCACAAAGCTTTCTTTCACACTAGTTTCCTGAAGTAGGTGGATTTCAAAGTTCTTCCATTTTTAATTCAAAAAACTCTGGTGGTTATACTATTTCTGGAAAGTTTGTTCAGATACTTAATGTTAGAAATTCGCATTGGGTTCTAATAAGTAATTTAACATCTGAAAATGGTTCTAATTCTGTTCAGTATTATGATTCACTGTTTACTGGATTTAATAAAGGCACTGTTCCATTACTGGTACACAGAGTTACACAATCGTTGATAATAAATGAATGTATTTCTTCTTTGAATGTGGAGGTCATTAGATGTCAAAAGAAAGACAATGGAAATGGTTGTGGGCTTTATGCTATTGCAAATGCTACTGCTTTATGCAATGGTTTTGATCCAAGTTTAATTATCTGGGATAAAAGTAGTATGATGTCTCATTTCCTGCAGTGTATTGACATTTCTTTATCATATGGTAAGTATGCTCATTATCATTTCAATGTGATGATTTCTGTCTCTGTACAATAATTGATTGAAACAATATTGATGTAGTGTCTCTTTAGCTTATAAAATAGTAAAAATATTTGAGTGTATATTTACAATGTGCTGACCTAATCATGTGATAATAGCCGTTTTCAGTTATTTATTTTGTTTTAATAAGTGAATTAGTAATTTTAGAAACTTTGTGTAAAAATATTTTTTTGAAAACCTTTATTAATTTATTAATTTTTGTTTCGTGAGCATAATGACTTGAAATCTTTTTGTTAAATACATAAAAATATTTTCTTAACAAAAACTTATTTTAAACAAAAACTAATTTTAAGTGTCTTTGATTGATTCGGTTTTAGATAGAGTTTTAAGTAGTAGAGATACAACAAGTAGAGTTACAAGTAGTTAGAGTTAGAACTAGAGTTACAAGTAGTAAAGGTGGAATTAGACTAGAGTTTACTCACTTTTATATTAGAGTTTAATCTAGAGTTTTTTAAATTAGATTTGTTATCGTAATTTATTTATTTTTTTAAAATTGTTACTGTAGTTTAAATTCTAGTTGTATCATCACTCTAACTATTAAGTAAAAGTTATAATTAATAAATATAAATTATAAATATAAAAAAGTTCAAAATAGTTTTCTAATATTATTTTATATTTCACTTTAGATTTTTTAGCCTGATTACATTTCAGGTTACAAGTACTTTTTTAAATTCAAACATATTGTCTTTTTATCTAGTAAATAATTCTACTTAAAATAAGAATGAAAACTTTCTTCTTTATTTTTAATTTTTTTTGTGAGTTTTAGGTACTACAACTTAAGCTCTTATGGCTAGGAGTAATTAAAGAAAAAGATTACATCGTTTATGTTAAAAGTATATTTGATAGGTAAACCTCAATCCCTGGTGTTTATTTGAGAAGGCAAACAACCGACAATCTAGGAGAGGTATATTTAAATGGACACAACTTTAATAACAATACAAAGTTGAATGTAAATTTATTTTGAAAAATAAATTTTTAACAATTTAATAGGTTATCATGTGTTTTTTTTATATTTCTCATTTTGTTTCCAAGTAATCGTAATCTTCTACATGTTTTAATCGCTTACACATTATCCCACGTAAGCGTGTTTGGACAGTTTAATTTGGATAATGCTGGTTTTTAATTGTAACGTTATGGAAGGTTTAAGATCATATTTAGATCAAAACCTCTAGGTTTTGTTAAATTTCAAACCATTAACTCGTTTTCCAGATCGGAAATAGATTCATAGGTTTATTAAGTGTAATAGATTTTAAACTTTTTACACTTATATGAAAATTTTCATTAGCTGAAAATTTATAGATTAAACTGCTTTTTTAAAAAAATTTAAATTAAAAAATGATTCTTTTAGAAATACTATTGCATTAAGAGATAATATTACTTATCCAGGAGGCACCGTGTGGGGTGGGCGCCAGATATCAAAATATAAATGTATTATAAATTTATATCACAATCTATAAACATAAGACACAATACAATATAAGATCGTTAATCAGTTAGTGCGGCGCTCCTAATTTAGGAACTTTTATTTATCGTGTTGTCACGTTAACTATGTTTGCAAATATTAAGTTCTTATAAGATTATTTTTAAAGTCATACTTTTTAAAAAAGATTTTATAAAACTTTAACTTAATCTTAACTTAGCCGCACAACGGATTGGATTTGGGTTTAAAATTACGTTTGGCGTTAAAAGTATTGTCTTGATAGCTCATTTTGTCTACTTTTTTAACGGGATACTTATTTAACGTAACGCCGGCATTTTAGAAGTCTTTATAAAACGTTAATGTAAACAACGTTAGCGAGCAAATCTGATTAAATGAGCATGGAATAAACAAAAAAACAATAGATAGAATGAGGAAGACGGTTATTTTATATTTCTGCTGTTGCTATGTAGGATAAATCAATGCTCTGAAGTTAAAAAATGCTTTTTGGTTAAATTGAAATTTTCGAATAATTAGTTTGTGTTACGAGCATCTTGAAGTTTAATTGAAAGCTACTTATAAATTATAATGATGCTTTACAATTTGTTAACTACATACCGTAAGTAGTTAACAATGTGTTCGTAAGTCTTACGAACACATTGAAACTTAGTTTCAAACAAAATTAAAGGAAAAAAAAATTATTAGTTTCTCGTAGCAAATGATTAGTTATTTATCAATGTTGCACGAACTGGTTGTTTAATTTAAGACATAATTAAAGAATAACGAATATGCAATATGTATTATGTTACGAATTTAAAAGTGAAATATGTTTCAATATATAGTTTAATTTAAAAGTAGGTTGCCCAGTATTATTGGACAAAAGGTATACAAATTTATATACACTGTTTATGAGAAAATGCTTCAAAACTTCAATTTAAACATTTTTTTACTCAAGAAACTGAAAAAGAGAGTTGGAAAAAACCAAGATTTATTTTTAAAAAAACCGATCGAAATGGATTGGTAAAGCTACAGTTTAGCAGCCTAAAATAATTTTATTTTTTTACTTGTTGCGCTCTTGTGCGAAGACTTGCTCTCTCAGTGGAGCATTTTTAAACATAAGGAATATTTATTGGCTTCAGTACATACATCAGCTATCTTATAGCCTGCTGCTACTAGGAAGTGCATTTACATTGACTGAGGGTTTGGCATGGGGCATTTGAATATTTTATTAATATTCCTAATGTTTAAAAAGCCTCCATTGACAAGAGCGCAACAAGCAATAAAAATAAATTATTTCAGGCTGCTTAACTGAAACCTTACTCATAGATTTTCTTAAATTTTGGGTTTTTGTAAGTTTTTTGGTTTTTTAAAAAGTAATTGTAATTTCAAATTTTTATTACTGTAAATATACTGTATTATATATACTATAGTGCTCAGGTGACCACTTTAATTATAAATTTTAGATTTTAGAAAAAAGTCATAATAAAAGTTATTATGGCAACTTAGTTATATAAACTTTTCACTACTTAGATTTTAATTTATCAATTGCAAGTATAAGTTTCAATAAGTAATCAATTATGCTACCTAAATTGGGAAGATGTTAAATGAATGTAATAAGATAGTATCAATTTAACATAACACAAAATTAAAAAACATTATCTACAACAGAGAACAGAAGTTTAAATGAGTATTTAATTTACACGCACAATCAAATTGAATTGCATTGGATTGCACTTTGGTGTGATGGAATTCCATAAAATTACAAATGAAATAGTGCAAACTTAACAAACTTAAGAAATTCTTTAGAGACTTAGTATTATTCTTAGTATCAGACTTAGTATTAGATGTAGTATTAGATTCGGAAAAAAATTCTTCAAAGAAACTTTTTAGTACTAGCCCATTAACTTGGTTTCTTATAAAATAGATAATAAAAATGTTAAAAATATTACTTAAAATTTAAAATTAAAAAAAAAAGTGTTACAGTTACAGTAGCATTACAAGTATTAAAATAAAAATCTAAGTAGCCAAATAATAAATAAAGTTAGAATTTACTCAAATAAATATAAAAAAAAAACAAAAATTTTTTGCTAAAGTGTTAAGAAATGAAAGTATTATTCTAGAGGATGGCAAAGAATCATCTCAGAAATCTGTACACCTAGTATGTAATCATATTAACCTAGTTATTCCAGATTCTTTTGAAGTATCAAGCTTTCCTGCCCATGTAAATAACAAAAGGTAATAGAAAACTACATATCAAGAACAATCAAAACATCAAAAATTGTTTTTAACTTGCAAGATAGAATTGACTGTGAATACTTATATGGACTGCTTAAAGAACTATAATAAAATTTATGACCACTACCATGATATTATAAATAAAAATTGACATTAAACATAATATTAGGAAAATATTAATGGAATATTATTATAATAGTAATGCTGTAATTTTCAGAGAAGCTGAAAATCTTCTAATTTAACTGGAGAACTATGGGACCTTTTGATGTTGTAGAGCATGCAAGGAATGTTGCTGCAAATAGATAGAACATGCAAGTAGTTCTGCTACATTAACTGACAAATAGATAGAATATGCAAGGACTGCTTCTATATTCTGAGGATTTTAGTTTGGGCAGGCAATCTATCAATAAAAAAAATTTTTTAAAACTTTTTTCAGTCTTCGAAATAAATTAAAAAAAAAATAGCAACATAAAATTTACATTTTATGGTAAAAATTAAAGACAACTGAGCAAGAGCATATATACATATATATATATATATATATATATATATATATATATATATATATATATATATATATATATATATATATATATATATATATATATATATATATATAAATATATATATATATATATATATATATATATATATATATATATATATATATATATATATATATATATATATATATATATATATATATATATATACACACACACACTTTAACGTGATGATATTACTCTAGAATTTTTTATTAAACATCCAGACATATTTTTTCATCCCTTTTTTTAATTTAAAAATATAGCTTACACTACAAGGTACACCATTGTAGTGTAAGCTATATTTAATATTATAAGGTGGTGTACCTTGGAGGTATTATTGTTGTAACAGATTAAGTACTCAACGTGGTAGAAATTTGATATAATATTTGCTTATAGTATAATTGGACTTTACATCAACCTCGTTTGAGATATTAATCTAACTAGTTAGATTTATATAAACTATATGTTAATTTATATTTATGTTGAATTTATATATGATTATAAATTTAAACTAATTTATACTTAGAAATATTAAAAACTTACAAAAGAAATAAAGTTGATTAAGAAAAGATTAATAACAAATATCTACATTAAAGTTTAGTAATAATAAGTCTTTCACTTTGATTTAGCATGTGTCTACTCGACATTCAGCTAATCAAAGTTAATGCCAAATGATAGTTTTTCCAGCTGTTGTGCTGAACCTCCTATAATAGAGGGATGTGGCAACTGAAAGGCCATGTCTGATTTGTCTAACTCATACACAGTTTTATAATCTCTTTGATAGTTCGAGAAAATTATCAAAGAGAAGATAACAATTTGAGAAAAATAATAAATAAATAATAATTAAAAATAATAATAATAATTACAATTTAACAAAGAAATGCACACATCCTATTATACTAAAGAAATTCCTAATAAACAAAAAAAAATCGTAATAAACTATAACAACATATTACATTAAAAAATACTTTCATAACAAATATTACTTATAATAGTATTTTACAAAATCATACAAGTGTGTACCTTGGTGGTATCACCAAGGTATAGCAAACAACCGGGGTTGATATTTGACCGGGGCCGGGTTTGATAAAATGTAACTGGGGCCAGGTTTGTGACCAGGGCTGCATAAACATTCATACATCCTAAAGTAAATTTTTTGAATTCAAAATTCATGTTATATTTTTTATATATATATGCATATATAAACATCATTATGATCAACATGATCATCATAATCATCGTTCCATCATCATCATTGTCATCATCATCTTCTCTTTCAGCAAATACTACACCATATAAATACTAAAGTTTATATAAATATGAAAGGAGAGTTTTGGTTAGTCTTCAACAATTTCATTAACTAAAGTAAGTCTAACATTTAATCTTATTAATTATATAATATTTAATAATACTTAATTTTTAAAAAGTGCTAAATAAGTGGTTCCAATTTTTTAAAACTCTAGAAAACACTTTGACCTCTCCAACTATCCTACAAATTCACTCTATTATTAGTTTCTTTATATAAAGGTTTTGAGATTATTAAATTATTTCTTACTAAATGCAGTAACTATAGTTATTCTTGAAGGCCTCTTTCTTTATTTACTCTTCTTTATTTCAAGTAACTTTAAGGGTACCACAAGGTATCCTGTATTGTTTCTTATCTACAATATCTTCATGAAAATTTAACATCTAAAGTTGCTCTATTTATTGACGACTCAACTTTATACTCTTGTCTTGACAAAAAATCTTTACTTTTTGATTGCTTAGAACAAGCACCTGATTTTTAATCTGATCTCTCTTCTGTAACAGCCTAAGACTTGATGTGGTTTAAGGATTTAAATTCTGGACTTAAAATTTGCAATTTTTGTTAGACAACAAAACTCGTTTATTTACTGCAAAAAAATATTGTAATAATGTTGGTATTCCTGTATTGATGAATAACAACCCTGTTACTCTGGGACAAAGTCTAAAAGTACATTGTAGATGTAATCCGGTTGTAAGAGAGAGGTACCGAACTTGGTACCTTTCTCATAAGCGAGAGGTACCGAGTTTGATCCCCACCACAACCCTGGTAGTACCGCGCTCAACTTGTTTCTCTATGGAGTGGCCTTGGTTGTCAAGGTTTGTGTTTCGGAGTTATATAGTTGAGAGAGGTTATAACCACAATAAAGTATCCTCCTTGTCTGTAGTGGCGTTTTCAGCCTTGTGGAGGTGAATTAACATTAAAAAAATAACAATAAACTAGGCCAAGCTTGAGCCACTCTCCCATTGTTGTAACGTTGCATTTCTTTCTTTTTCTACAAATACAATCATGGTCTCAACAATACTCAAACAAGCTATCATCTCTATTAAGATAAACCGAAAGTCATTCTTGCTTGTTTCTTATTCAACAAGTTGCATTCTTTTACTGTATCTGTCCCTTCATGCTATAAAAACTTTTATTAATCCAGTTTTTTTCCTTACACATCAAAAAAACCCTATAACTATTAGCCATCTTTATGTTTTTCTTTGATATACAACTTTTTAAGTCTTCAGTTAACCATTTCCTAGTATTTTTATTTATTCTCTTTTTTAAAGTAACTCATAACTTAATAGTGGTTGCTTGCAATCTTGTTGGAAATAAATTAGAGTTTAAAAATATATAAATATATGCCAGTATTTAATAAATAGTAAATGTAAGCATAAAATTATAATAAATAAAGTATTGTAAATTTTTTTCTAGCCCTGGCTATCAACCCCTGCTAAATCTTATAGTTTAGCCAGGGCCTGGGTCGGGTTTTTAAAAAGTCTCATTTTTCAGGGGCCAGGGCCCTGGTCACTTACTACCAAGTTACACCTTCAAGGTACACCGCTACCACAGCTTTTACAAAATCGCTTCCATATATTTATAGGTTAGAAATTAAGCAGTTTCAAGCATCCATAAACGCAGCTGAAAACATGCTTTACAAATTTTGATAATTGTTTTTAAAGTAAAGTTTATACCTACAGTTGTAGTAAAAAAATAATAAGGCCTAAAAAAGTTACTTTTTGGTACTGGAAACAAACTTTTATTTTTAACAACAAATGTGTTAAGCAGTGTTAAAATAACTTATTATGAGCCATTAATGGCCAGTATGTGCAACTAAAATTTCAGTTTGAATTCATCATTCAAGATGGCAGCACAATTGATGTGCCTTTAAGGTACACACATCTAAAGTACACCATTCTTCGCTATATATATATATATATATATATATATATATATATATATATATATATATATATATATATATATATATATATATATATATATATATATATATATATATATATATATATACATATATATATATTTATTTATATATATTTTGCTCTCTATCTATATTTGTACATCTTTTTTATTTTTGAGCACTCTTTTATGAAGTTGCAATGTAATATAATTTTTATTTAGAAGTACATTATATTCATACATATATATATAAAGTATGGCTGTTGAAGCTACAGAAAACAAAAAGCCAATGATAAGTGCAATGTTTCGTGGACCAGGGCCATGTTATATGATGCCTGGAACAACTGGGTATGTTGGGCATGATGTTACAAAAAAAACAGCTCCGCATTATGTTTTTGGAATCAAAACAAAACTTAAAGATGAAACAACACCTGGACCTGCTGCATACAAAGTTGATCCTAAAGTAACACGGTTTGGAAAAGATGGGCTTCCAGAATATACCCTACATTATCGTCCAAAGGAGTTAACAACCTTTATAACACCAGCTCCAGGTTTGACAAATATATTTTGAATTAAAAAATAAAGAATATTTATGCAGATGGTTACTTAGATTAGCAGATGTTTAAAATGATTTTCCATTGACAAAAACATCTACTTAATATATTTTTAATTTGTTTTCTTATCATTTTTTAAACATAATTATTATTATTTATACATCTTAATAAGTATTTCTTCTGATGAGTTATAAATTTTATTAAAAGTCAATGAAATGGATCACCTTCAAGAAATTTATTATTTGTAACTATATAGTACTATAAATAAAAATAAATAAAATGATAATAAAAAGAATTTTTTATGAAAACATTTGTACAAAGCGATGAGTAGCAAGTTGTAGCATATAATTGTAAATAGTTTTGTACTAATATATAGAAAATAGGTTTGAGATACATATCTGCTACATTGCATGTTTATGTAAAAAGCTTTGACAACTTGGTCTCTGTATATTTTGTTTTTAAAAATTGAATTAAGCCAAATTACAAAAAAAAAAAATTTGAAGAGTTAAATTTTATATATTTTTGTAGCATTTTTTAAAATTAAATTAAAAATTATTAATAAGTAGCTAATCATGCAATTTAAAAACTTGTATATTTATATATTTAAAAACTTATATATTTAAATACTTATGTATTTAAAACATCAACTTTTTGGTCCTTTATTTTTCAAATAGTTTAAAATCAATATTGAAAGTGACCTTGAAATTTATGCAGTATCCATTACAGGTCTTCTAAGATAAGAGAATAAATAAGAAGAATAAACTATAATGTTGTTTCTAGCTTTTTATGTAATAATCTAGTGACAAATCTTAACCTGTGTATTAAGTAATAAAAATAATTAATGCTATGCTTTTGAAGGTTTTATTGACAGTTTTGAAATGACAACAAAGTTTGATTTAGTGTTTATTATTTTTATTACTGTTATTAAAAAAAAATTTGAATTTATTATTATTATTATTATTATTATTATTATTATTATTTTAATACTAAAAATTTTCTTTTATATTATAATTGTAAATATATCAAGTAAATCCTGCAAACACATGCCACATTTTTTTACATACCATATTGAATGTTCTTTATAATTTTCCATAAATCATCTTCATCCATCTATAGTGTCAAGTGCCAACCAGATTCCACAGAAAACAGTATTATTAGTATTATCTTTACAAAGTGTCAAATATATATATATATATATATATATATATATATATATATATATATATATATATATATATATATATATATATATATATATATATATATATATATATATATATATATATATATATATACACATATATACAGTGGGTGCTCATATTATTAGAAACACTGTCTTTTTTTTGAAAATTATGTGTTAAAGGTTATTTATTATAGAAATAAAAAGGTTGCAGACTATTTTTTTGTAACTTTTGAGTGTTGCGGTCTATATTTATTACAAAAAACATATTTTTTTATATTTTTTTTAAAATAATTCCACTATTGTACAAGCAAAAGATTACATATTGGTGATTTATTTTAGTATTTTGTTATCCCTCCCTTGGCACTTATTACCGCTTCTACACCTCTTGGTATACTTTCTATGCATTTTATTGCATTATTTTGAATATCTATGTTATTGTGCCAGACTTTGATCATCTTTTCAATTAATTGTATTTTGTTGGTGATCATTTCAGAAGCAATTTCCCCTTTCATGATCTCCCACAGATTTTCAATAGGGTTTAAATCTGGTGAGTTTCCAGGCCATGGTAGCACTGGAATTTTCTTTGCTTTTAGGTACTCTGTAACCTTTGCTTTATGGCATGGGGCAGAATCATGCATAAATGTAAATTTTTGGTTCTTTGGGAACCATTCCTTCAACTGTGGTACCAATCTTGTGTCAAGAACTTTTATGTATTGGTCCTGGCGCATAGTTCCCTCAACGATATATAAGCGCCCTGTTCCATGTCCACTAATGACAGACCATATGGTCTGTCATTAGTGGTATAATGTGTGTAGTGGTATAATAGTGTGTATAATGGTATAGTGGTATAATAGTGTGTATAATGGTATGTACCATTATACTTAGAGGATGCTTTACAGGTTCTAAGATGCAGTCTTTGTGGAATTTTTCTCCAGCTCGTCTACGCACAAACTGTGATTTGTTCATCAATATCTGGATTGTCGATTCATCCAAGAAACATACCTAAACAACATCAAAAAAACTTATAAGTCAAAGTTTTAATGTAGGCAAATCTCTAAATGGAATGTGTACAATTATAAATGAAGTACTTACATTTTTCCAGTCATCAACGGTCAAATGCCGATGACTTTTAGCCCAAGCAAGGCGTTTTTGTTGCATTGCTAGAGTGAGCTTAGGCTTTTTAGCAGGTCGACAGCATCTAAATCCTTGTTCTTTGAGTCGGCGACGAACTGTCATTGGAGATACTGGTATTCCAGCATCTTCTATTAAAGTGGTTAGTATTCGCCTAGGCTTATTCCTATTTTCTAGGCAAATATCTCGTATTTTTCTATCGTCTCTTGGCATTGTTAGTCGTTTTCTACCACAATGTCCTGTTCGTTGAGGAGTATAATCAGCATTTTTGTCCAGATTTTTTTTTATTCGGTTGACTGTTGCCACTGAAACCTTTGTCATTGATGCTATACACCTTTAAGAATAAGAAGTATTCTTCAATAATGCTCCAACTTCTCTTTTTTTTGAGGGTGAAACATCTTTTGCCTTTCCCATATTGAACAAAACACGTGATTCTAGTAAACCGTTATAGAAGTCAAATTATATGTAAAAATATTGATTTAATCATGTTTAACTGTAAAAAATAGACACATAAATAGAACTCAATAACAAAACAATAAAAAAATCTTTGAAAACTTTAAAAAGAGAGCAATACACAAACAGCACTTCACGCGACAACAACACAGGTATAACTGCCAAAATTGTCAAAATTCGGGAAAAACCCTATAACTTCATAATGAGATGAAATGCAATGTTGCCAAACTCCCAGATTAAAGTAAAAAGTACATACATACTATTTGTAAAATAAAAAAAATTATTTTGTTAAAATGTTTTGTTAATTTTTAACTTTATTCACAAAGTTTTTAAAATTTGGTCGTGTTTCTAATAATATGAGCACCCACTGTATATATATGTATGTATATATATATATATATATATATATATATATATATGTGTATATATATATATATATATATATATATATATATATATATATATATATATATATATATATATATATATATATATATATATATGTATATATATATATATATATATATATATATATATATATATATATATATATATATATATATATATATATATATATATATACATATATATATATATATATATATATATATATATATATATATATATATATATATATATATATATATATATATACACAGTTCAAAAGTGTCTTAACTCTTTTTAAAGTAATAAAACACCGCTCAGCATCAGCTGTAGACACAGGCGTGACTAAAACAATCTCTATCAACTTTGATACTTCAGAAATTGTTTCAACGAGGTTATTTTCATGCATAATTGGGACAGGGCATTAATTGCGCCAATATCACTAAAAACAGCTTTTCAACAAAATGGGTAATTCCAACATCAACTTAACTTCACTTAGTATTGGTTAGTTATTTTAATATTTTATATGATTCAGAGGAAAATGTTGTATATTAAAATTGAAATTTTTTTGATCCAAAATTGGTTTTCGGATCCCAATGACGAGAAATGTTTAGCCAATGACTTTGACTAACTTAACTATGACTTTGGCATGATTTAAAAGCAAACTTTATCAGCAGTTGTTTAGTCAAGAAGGGCTTCTTAATTACCAATCGATAAAATAATAAAGAATGTAACATTACACATACATTGAACTCTCTGATAAGTTCACATAAAGATTTCTGAGAATGGTGAAAGGGTCAACAAAAACAAAAAAGATACTTTTACAACATTAAAAAATTTTTAAACATGTTTTTTAAATATTTTTTTCATAATACAACACATGGGTCAAATCATTATATTTCAACCAATCGCCTGTGGGTCACCACCTCTGATTTCCTGATTTTTACATATTGTTATGTGCATTATGTAGATAGGTTAAATTTGAAATTTCAGACTTCCAAGTACAATGATTCAGAAATTATAACCTTAGAATCATGACACAGTGGCCCTCCTCGATTTAGAAATGGTCAAAACAGACTACTTTAGAGCTGTATAACTTTTTTCTCACATTCAACAAGTGTCTCATTTTTTCTAGAACTATTTTCTGGATAGTTCTCTCTTTAAAAAAGTGGTTTTTATTAACTTGTGTTAAATTAGAAAAAAAATTATGACCTCCTTAACTTTGGAAAAAATCATAAAATTGCTAAAATATGCCAAAATAAAACTAACTGTAGCATTATTCTATTCATCCACAAGTCTTTACAGATAAGTTTTCTGATTAGATACTACTGTCTGCAATAAATTAGTAAAATATAGGCGGTCTGGACCCCCCCCCCCCCCTCAACTCACTAAGTTGAGGGGGCAGCAGGAGTTTGGGGTGGCACTAATCAAAGAGGGAAAGAGGGCAACCAACTTTTAGTAATATAATTAACTTTTGTTAATTTCCATTTAAGACCACTACATTGTATATTTGCTGCAAAATCTGGCACACATTTTTGATAATCACTATCAAAATTTGAATCTTATGGTAAAAGCATGAAAAAATGCAATAAAGGTCTAATGGCTTTAACTGTATATTCATTAGAAAATGAATTATGTATGTTTCATGCTAGAAAATAAATGCTTGTATTTTATAAGTTGGTTGCCCCCTTCCCCTTTGATTAGTGCCAACAATTGTCACTTTTTTAACTTCAGGTTTAATATTTTTTTTCACAATAATATATAATGATTAATTGTTTTTTTATTTTTTTAAAAATCATGTTAATTGTTTACAATTTTATAACTGTAAACAATTAACATTTATATTTTTTTGGTTTGGCTAAACAAAATACTCTTTTAAGTGGGAGAGTACAGTGCTTAAACTTAATAAATTTTCTACTGCATTCTTCTACAAAAAAAAAGAAAAAAAAAAAAAAAAAAAAAAAAAAGAAGAAGAAACTCTGGCCACCCTTTCTTGGTACTCAGTTCATAAAAAAAGTAATACATTCAAATAAACCATTACCACATATAAAATATTATTACCACAAACAAATTAAATAGGGCCAGTAAAAATCGGCCTAGCCGTTATTGGCAATGAATTAAAACAATGCTACAATACTTTAAATAAATTGCAAATAAACATATTACCGAAAAAATAAAATAATTTAAAATTAGAACTAAAAACTATTTATTTTTATAGAACCTGTCTGCAAATAGTTTAGGCTAATAGTTGCATATTTACATATATATAAATACATATTTACACTAATATAATAATAATAATAAAACTAATAATAAAACTAATACTTTATTTTAAATAAATCTATGTGGGGTCGGCCCCCTATGTTCTCTATTGACAAGCCGCCACTGTATATATATATATATATATATACATATATATATATATATATATATATATATATATATATATATATATATATATATATATATAGAACTCTTATATGTTAATTATATGTATATTTTTTCCATATTTTGTTGACAAAAAGTTAAAATTAAAATGCAAGACCGGAATTTTTTTTTTTTTTAATTGATAGACTGCCTGCCCCAACCAAACTCTCAGTCGATGTAGCAGCACTCCCTTGCGATTCAGGCTAAAAGATAGTAGATGTAGCAGAACTCCGTTGCGAGTCAGGCTATTTGTCAGTCGATGTAGTAGCACTCCCTTGTGAGTCAGGCTATAAGATAGTCGATGTAGCAACACTCCGCGCATGATTTACAGTAAAAAAAATTAAAATAAAAACATTTTATTAAAATAATTAAAAATAAAAACATTTTATTAAAAAAAATAAAAATAAAAACATTGTTTATATTGTTAAAAACATTCTGAATGTTTTTAAAACATTCTGGTCAATTAAATTTGCGTTTTTATGGTCTTTTTAAAAAATGATTAATTTGTAATTAAATTAATGGTTTTGACTTTCGTCCAATACGCACATGTTGGACGAAAGTCAAAAGTAATTAAAAGTGACGTATGTGTTGGCGTAAGAATCACTTTTTCCTTCCGTGCTTCCCAAATGCAACAGAATATAGAACTATATATATATATATATAAATATATATATATATATATATATATATATATATATATATATATATATATATATATATATATATATATATATATATACATATATATATTGGATATCTGCTGCCCAAAACAAACTTGCCTGCCCCCCCCCCCTCTTGGTGGCCCTGTTTGTATAGGAAACATAATATTTAGTATTATTATAATAACATAAATCTAATAACCAAGCTAATAACATACTGAATTATCTTTTTATTTTGAATGGAAGGAAAATATGTCTATTTGTCTTTTGAATTACTGATAATAGGTTAAAGTTATAGTTTGAATTAACATTTCTTAGTGAAATAAAATTTCACTCTGTATAAAAGAAATTTTTCACGTACTAAAAACTAAATAAATAGTATAGCACATATTGTTTTAATCTGTTGAAATACAAAGTTGCAAGGTTGATGACTTTCGTTTTTTCTTCAAATCTAACCCACTCTGATTCAGACTTACGTCCGCAAGTAATTGGTGAAAACTTTTGTTAGTTGCTCCTTGAGATTTGCTGCATCAGGAGCTGTGGTTCTATAATATGAAATAAAGATATATATCAGAATGTCAATTGTCTCTTTACTTTATAGATTGTGTAAATAGCTCGATTATTAAGCTCCACTATGCTAAATTAGTGCCTATATGAGCTATATAGGCACTAAGTTATTATAGTGAAGCTGAATCATCTGATGATGAGAAATTGTTTTATTAGTTGAGCATTTATTCAGACATATATGTACCCTCCCCCCATACATATGTACACCAACCCCCAGCCTGTGCCAACCGCCTATAAAAAAAGGTGAGCATTATAACTGCTGCTCTATAACACTACCTCTATATATGCATGACCTAATTAAAAAAACTTTCCTACCAGCCTTTCCATGGGGCTCAAAGATATGACTTGTCATATAGTTTAGTCCAAATTTTCATTTGATATAATCAATTGTAAATGAATTTGCATTCGACCTATTTAAAGTATCTAAGCGTCTGCTTTGCTTATCTGCATCAATAAATGTAGCCTATAAATATTTAAAAATAATTAGAAAACTTTTTGGCAAAATTGTAAAAAAGACAACAAAATATAATTTCAGACACACATGATTTGCACAACTGTTGACCTACTTACATCACTCTCAGCCACTTGATTGGGTGAGCTTTCGTTATTGAGCAGATTAGATTGACAGTCTCCCACTGTAGCTGTTGAATCGGCCCTAAAAGATGATTGGTCTCTTTTTCGATTTTAATGAGCTCACCTATAGAGTATAATTTACAATTAAAAAAAAAAAAAAACTACGAGCATGATCATCACAGTTATGCAATGAAATCATAAAATTACATACTATTAGATTCCTGCAACACTTTTGTTTGGTTATTGATAGCTGTAACTGAAAAAAATGCAAAAAAATGTATGTAAATACTTATGAATTAAAAAGACAACAGGAACAACAAAGCTGAAATTGATCAAGTGTAAGAATATATATTTTCTATAAAACTAGGGTAAAAATTAGCATTAATTTTAGTGTACGTTAGGGTTAGGGTTTTATTTAGTTATAATCGGTGAAATGTTCGTTTCATTCTTAGTTAATGTTTAATTATTTTAAGTAATCCCCTTTGACCACATATATTCGTTCTATACTAAGTTATATTTAATTATAATTAAACACCGCATTATGGAGCACTTAGTATTAAAGAATGTATACCATAGCAGTGGAACAATTTATTTTTTACATAATTTATATGTAATTATAATATATATTTTATACTTAATTTACATTTAATTATAATTAATACCCTATTGCTAGAAATATTCGTTTATTGCTTAGTTTATATTAAATCAAAATTAATGCTGTTAACATGGAGCTATTTGTTTTTTTCTTTGTACAGATTTAATTATAATTTATACCATTTAGTTAATTGTTTTAGTTGAGTAATTTGTTTTATAAAAATATGCACCGTTTTGGTGGACGCATTCGTTTTACATTTAGTTTATATTCTCAAATAGCGATAAACAGAATAAATCTGTGTACCCCCATGCAACATGAACCTGTCAGCCTTAAACAAAAAATAGGAAACATCTAATTAAAACCATAAGAATTTATAAGATAAATATTCAAAAAATCTTTTACAAGAACCAAAACAATTATTAATAATTGCCATCGTTGTGGTAGTCATAATGTGATAAACTAATTAACACAATATAACAAAATAACTTAATTTATTAGACATAAAGCACAACAAAAAGAAACATTTATTATAATAGGGAGAGTGCATGCATAATTACTAAAAGAAAGGGTATAAAAAGATATCAGCGTTAAAGAAAATTAAAAATTTGTATAATACCAGATTCTCGTAAGGAAATAGATACAGTATTGACCCTTATAAGGATTCAATACTCTGGTATATGATGTTTCGAATGTTTTAATGCTCATTTCTTGAAACCCCCGTCGGGGTATCATCCTCAAAATAAGCAAGTAAAAGCCACCTCTATGCCATCAAAGCCTTCTTATATTGCAACATTTGAGAGGACATACTACTGCTGAGCCAAATGCCCTAACTTTGCCCATTTAAATAGATAGACACTGATATATTTTCAAGAAAGTTGTTAGATTGTAATGCGCAAGAGGTATTCTTAATGCATTTACTTAAAAATTAATCCTAATGATAGAGAGTGCTAAATGTTAAGGAATATCTTCCTGAATTAGTACCACATATATACTACACTTGTGTAATGTCATTATGTAAGAAACACAAAATCTAACATTCTTTTGTTAATTCGTGAATCATACAAGTAATCGGTACACCACAATACCACACACAATATATTTAGAATCTAGACATTTTGTACATTTTATTTTAACATCAAAATGTATTTATGTGCCAAAGGTCTGATATATATTTAGTGAATTTAGTGAATTGGTATTTAGTAGTATGTCCTCTCAAATGTTGAGTCTTCCCACGTTCATCAAATTATTTTAGAGAAAACCAAACATGTTATCCCACACACTAACAATAAGTTAAAACTCAACATACATAGAGCCTTAGCTCTAGAACCTAAGATAAGGTATTAATTATCTTAATCACTGTGCTGTTATCCATAAATAAAAACAAATAATAAATAAAAAAATTAACATTCAACTTCGCATTACACTTAAGTTTGTGAAACTGAAGTGCAATGCGAATGAACAGATATTTAAACACATGTTTAATTATCTTAATATTAAATGCATGTTTAATTAAAAGTTTGAGTTTAAATGTATTGTGATTCTGGATGACAAATGTTTCAGTTAAATAGTTAAAGAGTTGCAATAATAGGAAATATGCTCTTTGAGCTAAATTTTAACTGATATATATGCAATAGGTAAATGAAAAGTGTAAAGTGATTGGTTAGTGATTGGAGAACATATAATAAAAAAATTAGTAGAAAGTTCCGGAAAAGACATCGCAAAAGTCAAATGCTTTCGAAATAGTTGTGGGGGAGGGGCAAAGCAAAGACAAGCAGCTGCGTTATTAAATAAGTTTATCTTTAAATCAATAAAATAGAAGTTGAATTGATCAGCAGAGGTAACAAATTATCATATTTAAGATTATTCCATCAATCCCCATCCCGCAAACAGAAAAAATGTGTTATTTATACATATTAATGGCTTATATATATTATACACAAGTGCTATTTATACACATTAATGGCTTAAGCTAATTATGAATAAGGTACATTAAATTAGAAAGGTTAACATTTTATATATATTTTTGCTTGTGGGTTTATAAAAACTCATGAAGTATAGTGCTTGCATTATTGACCAAAAAAAATGTAATGTAACGTAACAAAATCTAGACATGAGACATAGTTAAAATATGTAACTTATTAAGACGAATCTATTTTACAATAAAATAAACGATGATAATAAGCAGTTTTAAAAGATATACTTTTTAGTTACAAATTTCTCGACAAATGCATTGTTAAATACCATAACTCATGAGTTACAGTATTTAACAAAATTGTTTTATTAACAATATTATTTATGTATTTGATTATTTATGTATTTGATTATTGAAAATGTAATAACTTACAGTACTTAAGCACCGTAAGTTATTTTACCTTATAAGCTACTTATTACCTTTAAAAGTATAACCAATCGAGACATAACGTAACGTAAAACATTTAAGAATTGAAATGTTATTAAAATATGTCACAAATATAAATTTTTTACATTACACTGTCTTTTTGTTTTTAAGGGTAACTAATTGAGTTGTAACATAACGTTAAAAAAATCTATGTTTGAGACATATTTTAGTTACATCTCAAATCTAGATTTAGTTACTTTTCATTATGTCTCAATTGGTTACACTTTAAAAAGTTAAAAAAAAAACAATTAAGACGTAACGTTGCAAATTGAGACTTTATTTTATTTTCGTGACAAAGTAACCAACTGAGACGAAGCTATTTTACAATAAAAATAAAATAAAAGAGTATTTAGCAATATGGCAATGATGAACAAACAATAACTGAATTTTTAAGTTTATTTACTTAATATTTTATTAATAATTAGAGAATGAAACCTTGTTACCAATTGTAACGGATTGAGATGCAATGTAATCTTAAAATGTTTTTTTTTTTTTTTTTTAAACATCTTCGCTTCCAACAAGCCTGCAAGCAACCACTAATTTAAGTTGGAAGTTACTGGAAGAGAAAAAATGAAGATTGTAGAGCAATATAACGATTGACAGACGACTTAAAGGATTGCAAAATTTTATGAATCAAAAAAGCAAGATAAAGGAAGCGAATTCCAAATAACTGATGTTCGAGGAAAAAAACTAAACGAATAAGCGTTTTTGGAGCACTTAGGAACAGTCACAGAAAAAGGATGAGACTTAATTGAATGATGAGTAACACGAGAATGAATTTTAGTAGATGGCACAAGAGACGCTAGCTCTTTAGAGCAGTGCCCATTATAGTATTTGTAGAAAAGAGAAAGAGAAGCAACATTGCGATGATGTGATAATGGTAGGAGGTTGGCTGCAAGAGCAGGTCCAACTATGTTTACAATGCCTTTTTGCACCTTGTCTAAAAGAGAAAGGGCATCATCAGAAGAACCGCCCCAGATATGGCAACAGTATTCCATACAAGGCCGGATTTGAGATTTATATAGATAGAGAATAGAATCCGAAGTAAGAAAGTGACGAGCTCGGTAAAGAGATGCAACCTTAGCAGATGCGAATTTTGCAACTGATTTGATATATGGCTTCCATTGGGTTGTAAGTAAGATTGGAAGTAAGAGTTAATTCTAGAAGATGAAGAGTAGATGACTCATCGAGTACATCACCGTTCATAAATATAGGGAGATCTAAATTGTTGCGATAACAATTGGTTGAAAAAAATTGAGTTTTATCTGTATTGAAGTTCACCAGCCACTGTGAGCCCCATGCTGTAGCAGAATTTAGAGCCTTTTCAAGCTCAAATGCCCCTTCCAAGCAATCAGAGAGTGTTGCTTTCTTATCTCGACAAGAGTAAATGGTAGTATCATTAGCAAACAATGCCACCTTAGATATGAGAATATCTGGAAGATCGTTAATGTAAATTAAAAAGAGTATAGGGCCAAGGATAGAATCTTGAGGGACCCCTGAAGTTACAGAATAAGAAGAAGAGTGCTGTCCGTCGAGGGCAACTTTTATACTACGATTGGAAAGGAAGGATTCAATTATCTTAAAGGTGTTGCCAGATACACCATAAGAAGAAAGCTTATGGAGAAGACCAGCATGCCAAACTTTATCAAAAGCTTTTGAAATGTCAAGAGTGATGGCCTTAACCTCTCTACCTTTATCTAATGCAAGATAAAACCTGTCAGTTATTACTGTTAGCAAATCAGCTGTAGAACGAGAAGATCAAAATCCATATTGAAGTTATTAGATTCAAGATGAGAGGCAGGAAATCACTTTATATACAGAAGCTGGAGTGATACGAATGTCAAGCAATGGATCAACCTGTTTGTTGGCAATATCAGGTAGAACGCAACTAGTGGAATCAAGACATGATATTGATGAAAAGTTTATAGCAAACAATTCAGCTATGTCTTTAGGTGAGGTGACAAAGTCTGAACCATACAAGAGAGGTGGAATTAAAGTTTCGCCCTTATTATTAATACTATTAAAGATTCTCCAGAAGTCACGAGAGCCTAATTTTTGAGATGAGATACGAGATTTCATGACCTGAGAAAAGCGGGCTTTCGCGGTAGACAAAACATTTTTACAATGGTTTCTAGCAGTAATAAACAGACATTTGTTTTCTGGAGAATTGTTTTGCTGATAAATATGGAAGTAATGGTTTTGATTGGCAATCACAGCAGCACAGTGTAAGGAAAACCATGGAGGAGAGTGAGGCTTGACCTGGAATCGTTGAGAGAGAACAAAATATTCCATGCCAGCCTGAATCCACGAAGTTATGTAAGAAGCACATTTGTCGACAGGAAGACGAAAGATTTCTACCCACAGGCCATCACGGAGAAAATCACGGAAAGAATCCCAGTCAGCATTACTGTAGTTGTAAGAGGTACGATAATAGGGGGATTCAGGTGAGGAAGAAGAATGAGATATTAGTTTAAGAGAGATCAAACTGTGATCAGAAGCACCTAAGGGTGAATGCTGAGAAACTGAGCACTGACTAGGATCAGAAACAAGACATAAGTCGAGTAGAGAAGGTAATTGATTCGGGTTCTCTGGAAAGTGAGTTGGAAAGTTGACTATTTGAGTTAGGGATTGAGAAAGGCAAAAGTTGTGGATTTAATGCCTGCAGAATCACTGACACTAGAGCCAAGCCAATCAGAGTGGAGCAATATAGAACAAAGAGAAAGGCAATAGAGTGAAGTGGTGCTAATCGAAAGTATATAAAAGAATAATCTGTGGATTCAAATCTAGTTTCACAACAAATGGGTGAATTCTTACGAATGTAAATGCCCAGGCCAAGCATGCAACTATTTGAGTCTTTATGAATTAAAGGAAGATAACCATCAACACTAAGATCGCAAGATGAGACAGCCGAACTCAAATTAGTCTCACAAAGAGCAAGTAGGTCTGGTGAACTTTGCAAGAGATAAGACTCAACAGAAGAAAAGTTACTTCAAAGACCACGAATATTAGTGAACGATAGGTTTAGAGAACTTGGTGATGATGATGGTTTTTTGCGTTTTATAGTTTTTGGTACTTTATTCATTTTTAAATTTGATTGAAAAACTTGACTCAAAGCTTAGATAGTACTCAAAACACTGCTTAATAGCCCAAGCAAATGTCTCATTACTATTAATAAACCCTAAGCCGTAATAAAGGGCTCCAAATGTGGCCTCCGCAAGGCACACCAAAAGTACAAAAGTGCGCAACATGGCACTGTTAATACTTTGATATTTTTCAGCTGTTGATGGAATCTGCCTCTCTGAGAGCTACCACAGAGTTCGGGAAACCTGACTACCAGCCGGCCTCAGAACCACAAAACTGAGTTTTAGAGCTGTACCCTCATTTGGAGATAATAGAATGAGTTGCCTAGTCATAAAAACAGGGACACTAGCAAAACCCATGCAATGAGTCAAGAAGATCCAGCATTCAACATCCTAAACTGGAAATGTATTAAAAATACATCTGCGCCAGTCTAATAGATAAAGAAAGGGTGCAAGGCTGGTCAACAGATAGAATCTGTTTACCCCTTAAGTCTTTGCCTAGAAGGCCTTCAACAAGACCGTAGCCGGATGCATTTTAAATCTGCCCAAGATGAGTATTTTTATCGAGACACCATCTCTAGCCTTACTCAACCAAGAGCCCCAAGGCAGGGGGTGTTTTAAGTCGGAGTTAGCATCTCCTAGCCTTTGCCTAAAAAGATGTATCCTACCAGACAGCAGGACATGAAGTAGATTGTACTGGGTTACATGTTACCAGTAGCAAGATAACCTGACCTAACATGGCATGGCCTGACCTGACATGACAATTAACGTGTAAATAACCACATAAAATTACGCTTAAATTAATATTTATTGTTTTTTTAACTAGATATTTCCTCTAATGAACATGTCTTCACCATTATAAATTTAAAAATATATATATATATAGATATTTGAAAGTAGACATTCAAAAATGCATAGTATTGTGAAAATATAGATGTTAAAATAATTTCACCAAATTGTGTATTCTTGCCACCAACATAACAGGTAACATCGGTTGAATATTTCAATGTAATATATTTTATTAAACTATTTTAACTAAATATTTGTCATGAACATTATTATTACTTTATTCAAATGAGCAAACAATTTGTATAGCTTCTTATCTCTAAATTAAAGATAAGATTCGATTTCTTAGAGAAATTTAGAATCTAATGTTGTTATATCAATCAAAAACAAATAAAAACTATCTACTAACAATCAGTTGTAGTAAATTAAATATATAAAATAAATGATGAACTTTAAAACAATGCACCCTTGACTCGGTTAAATAAAGAATATTTTTGTTTTACTGCTGAAAAATTATTTTTCATTGGCTAATTTCAAGATTCACTTCCTTACAACAACTGAAGGCAAAACGACATATAAATAATAAACAAGTTTCGGGAACGCCATTTTAATTCATGTTAAAAAAGCTCTTTTCGCAACAATCTACCTTCCTAAATGCCAACAAATCAATGGACTCTGGTATTTTTGAAATTTCTAAAATACCAGAGTTTTAAGTTTCTAAAATCCCTGGTATTTTAGAATTTTCTAAAATACCAGATGTTATAGGGGTTTTAAGACCTTTTTGATTTTTTTCATGGAAAATATTGTTTTTTCATTAATTTAATTAAGGAAACTAATTAAATTTAATGTTTTTTTAAAAAAACCACAAAAATGCAAATATAAAGACTAGAATGTTTATTATTATTATTATTTTTTTTTTTTTTAAAACATTCTGAATCTTGAATTTTTATTATTTTACTGATAACATGCGTGAAGTGTTGCAACATCGACTATCATATAGCCTGCTGCTAAAAGGAAGTGCCGCTACATCGACTGAAGGTTTGGTTGGGGCAGGCAGTCTTTCAAATAATAATAAAAAAACATTAAAAAAAAAATTTCTGGTCTTTAAAACAATTAAAAAAAAGCAAGAATATATATATACCTAGTCACTGTTTCAATTTAGAGGTTTTAAGTTGACCTGAAAGAAAACAAAAAAACCCTTTTTTTTTTACTAATCTTATCATTGCACGAAGTTTGAAATTTCTTATTGAAAATGATTTTAGTTAAGAATACTTAAAAAAATAAATTGTGGGGGAATTTTGTTTGGGTTTTTTTGTTTCCAGGCTCCAATCATCCCAATATTTTGCAAAACATCTTTATTTGACATAAACATATAAATGTTTGGAGTTTACCTTATTTCTGGAAGTTTGCTTTCTCAAACACCAAAAAATGCTGCAAATCTTTTCATTGTCTTGTTAATATTTTTGTGAACAGTTTCACAACTTTGCTCACTGAAAGTTCCCAAAGGTCTGTTTTTTCTTTCTAGAAACATGATGAGGTGTGAGTGTATGATGTGAAATTTCCAGCCTAGGAAAATCTTGTGTGTCGTGTATTCTATTAGATACTGATGCAAGTTGCACATTTCTGAGGCAAATTCCTGAATATCTCTGCTGAATTCAAGGGAAATCTTCATTCCAAAACATTCTTCTGTCACTAAAATGAACAAGTTTAAAAAAATTATATTTATAAAAACTAATAAATATAGTATAAACTATAGGTGAAAAAGAAAACTAATTTCGTACCCTTTTTGAATTTACTTAAAGTCTCGATACAAGATATCATCAGGAGAGGAGCTATAATTATAAGCTCATCCAAGCAAGAAAGTGTTTTTTGACAGTTAGGTACATCAAATCCGCCTCCATTGTAACTGTGCCTTGTTAAAATCTTACTAATTAAGAACTTTTAAGTTGAGTCCTCAGCCATCAGAACATCTGTTGTTTGTGTAACAATATGTTCAAACAAATGTAATTCAGGAGGCGGAACTATATCAATAACAAGAGTTTCTTTAGATTCCTCAATTAGGCTTGAACAACATTTTTATATTTTTTCATGTGCTTATAAAGTTCACCATCCTCAATAAATTCCTGATGCCAATTAGTCAAACTTTAAAAAGTCCTCAACTTTCAATTTTTGTTATTTTTTTCTCCTTCACAATAACAGCAAGCATACTTTCCTCCGTGTGCAAGTGTTAGTATTAAAAAAGAATTTATTAAAATATTAAGTATAATATTGATAAAGTAATAAAAAGCAATCACTTTTTACAAAATATCATGCAATTACACAAAGTAATTAATGTTTAACTTACAGAAATGCCCAGTAAACAATTAATAAACTTCAGGTCAGCAGCTACTGTGTATTTTAGCTCATTTAACTTAAGTAATTTAATAAGCCTTTCCAAGTTATTATTACTTTTTTTGTACTCCGTGTACAAGACCCAAAATAAGAACTGTATTGACCCCTGCATTTTTCATGTTTCTTTTCTCTGATTGTAGCTCTTCTGTGTTGAAGATGTTCATTATGACTTTCAGTGAACCTTGACCCCCATCAATGCTAACTCTTATAAAGTAATTTTAGGGATTAAGTTTTCTGTGTTCACAAATTTCTTTTATTAGTTCCCACGGTTCAGGAACAAATACAACATCTTTCTAAATTGTATCTAAAACCTTGCAGTTTCTATTGTTGTGTGTTTGTTGTCCAAATCTTTACGTATCTCTGTCATTATACAATCGATTGCTGAGATGGGAAGATCCATTTTGTTTTTTTTAGTAAATAATGTATCTGAAGATATTTTTAAAATAGCTTTATGCACATCTTCAGAGTAAAGAGTAACATGAAGAGCTTTACCTACTACAAAAGATATATTTCCTAAGACAAATGTTCTATTCATCAATGTTTGACTTCAATATATACGTATCTATTTTTATTATTATAAAATTAATGATAAATGTAGATAGATAGAAAAATATAAAAACACATTTACCTGTTGCTACAGTTAATTCTTAATTTTCAGATGTTTTATACAAATCTTTTAGTACAGAGGAAATAACTTGTTGGGAAGTTTTTGAGTCTTGAGAAAGAATGAGCTCATGTAGATTTTGCACTATTGCAGATTTTGTGCAAGGATGTCTGATACCTTTACCTACCCTTTGGCAGCAATCTATGCAAAAAGATGCACATCTGAGGACTCAGGCTCTTTACTAAAATCCTCAATAAATTCAGAAAGATTGATTTTTCAATGACTTCTTTTCTCTTTTGCAATACACCAAATGGGACATACGCATAGACCAGTATCTTTAATCTACATATTTCTGTAGTAATCTTCTTCCAATTTTCCACAAATCTTCTATTTTTTGAGAAATATTCCCTTCAGTCTAAAATTGTTTAATATAGTATTTTATATACGTTTATATATATTTACATTTTCATGTATCATCAATAAATCAGCATTAATGACAAACTTTTGTTTAACCTTTTTTAAATGAAAACATTTTTTACATGTTGAACAAACTTCAGATTGATTCCCAAACTAAACCCTGGATCGACATATAGAAAAATAAGTTCTTGTAGAGCTGGGTTATTCTCTAATTTATGACATTTTACATCCTTATTTAGACAGCAAAAACAAGTTATATTCCTGTTTTCTTTATGAAACCTTTGTCTTGTTAAGCTCATTATGACCCAATACTGGGATTATTTGATGAATCTTTAGCAAATTTTTTAAATTTTAATACCTTAATGTAAAGTAAATTTTCAAACAGCCTTTATACAGAGACTTTTTTAGGTCCAAAATAAATCTTAAAAGAATAGCAAAGGCATATTTATATACTTAAGACAGATTTGGATTCTGCATTTTTTGGTGTTTGAAAAAGCAAACTTCCAGACATAAGGTAAATTCCAAACATTTGTATGTTTATGTCAAATAAAGATGTTTGTAAAATATTGAGATAATTGGAGCCTGGAAAAAAAAAACCAAAAAACTTTCCCCCTCTGCCCCAAACTTAAGAGCTACAAGATAACAATTTTTTTTTTGAAGTATTCTTAACTAAAGTCATTATCAATAAGAAATTTCAAAAAATGACGACTATTTAAAGTTTTAACTCCCCTCAATTTGAGGGGGTTACAAATTTAATATTGCCATAACTATTGAACGCTGAAAGATTTTTACATAAAATTGGAAATTTTTAAATTAATATGATTTTAGTTAAAATTAGTAAAAAAAAAAAAAGTTTATGAATTTGTTGCTCTCATCTTAAGAGCAGGAGGAAAAATTTAAAGGGCTTTTTTGTTCCCAGGCTCAAATCATTCCGATATTTTTACAAAACTTCCTTATTTTGACACAAGTATAAACATATAAATGTTTTGAGTTTACTCTGTTTGAAAGTTAGTATCTAAAACACCAAAAAAGGCTAGTTCTGCCACTGAGTTAAAATTTCTTCTGTAAAGTGATAATTTTAAAAAGCGTATAAATCCCAAAAACGAATGTTTTTTATGGAATACATCTCATGCACATCCAAAGTATTTTTATCTTTTGAAACATCTTGAGTACCTTTTAGGTCAACTTAAAACCTCTAAATCAAAGCAGTGCAGTTGTTATTTCCTGGAGGTTTCAGTTTCAATATTAAGTTTGTTTTTTGAAGTTTTTGTCATGTTCTTAGTCTTAAATTTTTAGTGTCATTTAATTTTTTTTTTTTTTTTAATAAAACCTTAATTTTTTTTTTTTTTTTTTTTTTTTAAATTATTCACCTCCCCAAGGCCCGAGGGGGGCCACTACAGTCGAGGAGGCTACTCATTTTTTTGTGTTTTTATTATTTTTTTTTTTTAGTTGTTATTCGTGGTGCAACCCTCTCTCAACTCTTTAACTCCGAAACACGAACCTTGCAACCGAGCAAGGCCGCTGCGCGGAGAAACTAAGTTGAGCGCGGTACTTCCAGGGACGTGGTGGGAGTCGAACTCCGAACCTCTCGCTTACAAAGCGAGCGCTCTTACCACTACACCACTACCGCAATTTTTAATTTATTTAATTTTTAATTTTAACCGCAATATTTAATTTTTAGGTACTTATCAAACAGAAAATGCAAAAATTCTTAAGTATAAAACTTCTCCTTCTTTTACAATTGCTGGAAGAACTCGTTATGGTAAAAAAGATCACATACCTGGACCAAGTTCTTATAATCTGCCAGCAATGTTTGGTTCTAAAATTCCAATTAAATCCTCACCACCATCATTTTCAATGTCTGCTCGATCAAAATTTGGTGGCTTCAATGAAGATCTTAAAAAGGTAATAATAAGTTAATGGTAATAACTTCAGATAAGATAATATTTTGTCATGTTAAAAAATTCTTCACACTATCTTGCCTCACAAATTACTCTACAAACTTGAAAAACAATAAACTTCTATTTATTTTTGTAATATTTGTTTCTTGTTTCTTCTGCTTTACCCCAAATTTTGTTATTCTATACACTTATCTTTTTTTTTTTAATAAAAAATGCAAATTTGATCCTGTTCTTAATTAATCTTATATTGTTATACTCTGTCCCTTCTAACTATCATCCAATCAGTCTTCTCTCTGTTGTTAGCAAGGCTTTGATTATTTAATTAACAAACTTATAGTATCTCATCTTGAGTCAAACAACTACTTACAATCAGTATGGATTTCAATTCTCTCATTTTGCAGGTTTAACTTTTTTAACATAAAAGCTCTATTGTGCATTAGATGGAGGCAGTATAGTAAGGTCTATTGCTCTTCAGCTTTCAATAAAGTCTGGCATGTTGGACTTCTCCATCAACTAACTTTATCTGGTGTATTTGGAAAAGTTTTAAAAACTAATGAATCATTACTTTTTAAACACAGTATTAAAGTTGTCCTTGAAGGTCAATATGCTTCTTCATTTCCAGTAACTTTTAGGGATACCACACAGTTCCATCCTTGGTCCTGTATTTTTTCACATCTATATTATTCTCATCTATATTATATCTTCCCCACAATATTACATTTAAAGTGGCTATATTTTCTGAAAACACAGCAATATACTCAATTCTTAACAAAAAGTCATCACATTTTGATTGCTTAAAACAAGCAGCTGATGCGATCTCTCTTCTTTTTTAGCTCCAGGCTTGCGGTGGCTAGTGGCTGGTGATTTTGTAAATAAAACAGTAACTAATTGGATTTTGTACCAGGCTCATTTGTTTACTGTTAATAATTATCACAGCGTTTTTAATATTCCTATATTAGTGAATGGCAACGTTCTTACTGAGTCTTCTACTTAACTTTTCTTGGATTATCTTTTACATTTCATGGAAATCACATATCCATTGCAAAGTTAGCATCTACTAAAGTTGTCTCTCTTTATGGTGCTTGCCATCTCCTTACTCCTGATTCCATTCTCCGCCTCTCTTATTCCTCTATGGAATACTGTTGTCATATATGTATGCATTATAAATATGCATGCATTAAAAATGCATTAGAAAATTTATTATTAAAGTATTATAAATATTTATCAAAATATTATAGTATTTTATAAAATATAAACTGTTTAGACTCCTGGACCTGGTACATATAATTCTGGAGATCCTAACTCATGGAAAATAAAAGCTCCAATGTTTTCAATGGCAGGTAGAAGTGCATTACCAACTGATAAAACTCAAAATCCTGGACCAGCTAAATACTTGCCTGGTGTAAGTATTTTTAAACTATTTCTAATATTAATCCATGGATAAAGAAGTATATATATATATATATATATATATATATATATATATATATATATATATATATATATATATATATATATATATATATATATATATATATACACACACACACACTTACACACACATATATATAACATTGGGTCATTATTGTACCAATACTGCTTGCACTTAAAATCATTACATCTTTAAAAAAATTCTATTTTCTTTGACCATGAATAAAGAATTTTAAAACTGGCATGCGTTTTAAAACTTAAATGTTTAAAACTGACATATTTTAAAACTGAATAATTTTCTCATTAAACATAACAAGTTAGAGTATTTTCAATCTTGTTTTTATCAACCTCAGCAAAGTTTGTCTCAGTAAGACAGAAGAGCGTAAATCATTAAAATCTTTTCTATCTTGTTATGCTTTTTGACCAGAGATATTTGACAAAGGATTTGTAATGGTCTCAACTGTTTGACAAAAGATGTGTAATCGTCTTTACTGTTAAGCAAATAAAATTTTAGTCTGCAGTATCTAAATTTATTTATTAAATAATAGTTTAATTAATTTATATACTTAATAGTAGTAATATATTTTTTTTTGTTTCCGATTTTAATGCCAAAACACATTATTAAATAAACTCTAAATTCATTAAGTCATTGAATTCGTATCTCTAAATTTTCACCAGCCTACTACAATGGTTGACCTCATCTTAGATCAGGTGTCATGAGCAAAACTCTGTTTAAAAAATATCTTATTGTTTGCTAAATCTTTTTTTTATTTTAGCAAATCTTCCTGTTATCTCTTAATGAATGTACAGCTCTAATAAAAAAATTTATTTACAAATATTGTGGTCTTTGAAGTAACTTTCCATAAGTTGAATCTTACCTGCACAATTCACCATATTTGCTTGCTCTTTGAGACTAATTTGAATTTAGCTGTTTCTTCTTCAGATCTCAGTGTTGATGGCTATATTCTATACTTGTGCGTTGATTCACCTAATTTTTGAGAAATCATTATTGAGTCTTCACTCAAACACTACTGACCGTGGTTGTTCTAAAGCTCATAACTCCTGTATTTTTCAATCTCTTACTCAGATAGTTAACTTTGTGACTTATTTTCCAGACTCAGTTTTTCTATCGTTTTCAATAGAACAACTCTTTGAGAACATAGGCTTTTTTATTATTGCAAGAAATCAATGTAAAAAAGGGCTGTTTGGTGCTAAGCTCCATTATTTCCAGTTGACTAAATCTTGTACTTTATATCAGAAGTTAAGCCCTAGAGACTTTTTGAAAATCTTCAACAGTGTTGTTAACAAAGATAAATTGTGGTCCAACATTCCTATCACAGTCTTACAAAATTAGTTCAGAAAAGTCTTACAAAAGTGAGAACTCTCTTCAGTTCTTTCTAAACTATTTAATAAGTGCTTAAATGAATCTTGTTTTTCTGTGTGCTGGAAATTGGCATCTATGATTCCATTTTTATTGTCATATCAGTCTTCTCTCTATTATTAGCATGGTTTTTGAGACAAATGCTATTGCTCTTAATATATCTAAAGCTTTTGATAAAGTTTAGCATGGTGGCCTCCATAATCTTGCTTCATTTGGTGTATCTGGGAAAATTTTTTAAAATTAATTTGAAAAAGTTCTGGTTTTGTATTTTTTATCTATATTATTAATCTTTCTAACAATCTTACTTCTAGGGTGGTTCTATTTGCAGATGACTCAACATTATTCTCCTGTTTTCACAAAATGTCTTTTCGATTGCTTAGAACAGGCAGCCAATCTTAAATCTGATCTCTTTTCTGTAACAGCTTTGGGCTTTGCAGTGGGTTGCAACATTTAACTCCAACAAAACTCAGTTCTTTACTGAAAACAACTGTTCCACTGTTATAGACATTCTTATATTAATGAATGGCAACCCTTTCACTAAATCCTCATTTTCTTAAAACATAATTACTCTTATGTTCTTGGATTATCATTGACTACTTACCTCTCATGGAAACCAAATATACTAACGATTGCAAAGTTAATATGTGCTAAGATTGTTTCTCTTTATCATGCTCGTCATTATCTTACTCTTGATTCCATTCCTCTCTAAATCTCTTATTTATCCCTGTAAGAAATACTGTTGTAATGTTTGGGCTGGTTCTCCTAATGATGCTCTTTCTCTTCTAGACAACGTCTAAAAACTTATTGTAAACGTAGTTGAACCTGCTTTATTTGCCAAGCTTTAGCCACTCTCCTATCGTGGTAAGGTTGCATCACTTTTTTACAAATACTATCACAGTTGCTGCGCAAAAGTGCTATCATCTTTTGTACCATCAACCAAAACTCATTCTTACTTGACTCATCATTCAGCAAAGCTGCGTTCTTTTACTTTATCTGTCTCTTCATGCTCCAAAAAATTTTATTCATCTAGTTTTTTTTTCTGCACTTTATTGCTTTGGAAATATCTAAATTTCAAATTTTTTTTTAGTTTTTGTTTTAAATTTTTATGCTGATGGTTACACACGTGTGTGATTTAAGAGGCTTTCTTATTGCAATTCTCTTATTTGAATATGGCATTATGGAAGAGTTGATACAACTTCTACAATAGAATGCATTTCAGGGCACTTACTTGTTTTTCAGATTGAGTATTTTTATTTTACTACTTCCATTAGGGATAATACTCTCCCTTATCCCTAGGATAATACTCTCCCTTATCCCTAGGATAATACTCTTATAATCAAACCATCTTTATGTTTTCCTGATTCATACAACCTTCAGCTTTTCAAGTCTTCTGTCAACCGTTTCCTTGCTCTTTTCTTTGTTTTCTAGTAACTCCCAGCTTAATAGTGATTGCTTGCAGCCTTGTTGGTAATGAATTAAGATCAACAAAAAAAATATCGATTAGTTAATAATTTTTTACCTGTCCGCCTTAATAATAATTGATGTTAATGAGTTCATTTTTTTTCAAAAATTTTAATCCACACTTTTTCACAGCTATTTTTCAAGTTTAAGAATTTGCTTAACTTTTATTTGTCAAAAAACAAATTTACCGGTCTCGTCATCATAATAATCAGCAGAATTTCCTTCTTCAGATAACAATGCAACAAAAATATAACAGAAAAATATTTTTATAATAAATATTTTTTTGTTATAGTAAATCTAGCGAACCAGCATAAATAGTTTTACTTTGAAGCTAGAGAGCGAATTTAGACAATTTTGAATATTTAATGAAAATTATTTTTTATTTTAGATTACTAAAGGCACAACACCAAAATTTTCTTTTGGTGTTCGACATTCGGAGTATGTCGTCCCGTTAATCGCTGATGTTTCTTGTGCATAATTTCCATTATTTACGTTATCGTTACGTTACTGGCTGGGCGCTTTTTATGCATTATATCTGTTAGACTTATTCGTAGCAAGATCATTTTAAAATCATATTCAAAGTATAATTGTTCGAGAATATTATTTTTTAAACTAAATTTTAATGATTTTTTTTTATCACATATTTTTCTATATTTTTTTATTACTATTATTATATTCTATATTGCTACATTATGTGATAAATATATACTATATAATTAATATATATTGTGATTAAAATATTTTTTAAATTTGATTAACTTTTTTTAATTCATTATATATTTAAAAATTGCATTTTTTAAAAATAGTTTAAATATGTTTATTGTTATAGTTTATTATATAAAAAAAATTATCCTTACAAAATTTTAACACCCGATTCAAAGTGGTTCTTAAAATTCAAAACTTTTTAATATCCCTATTTAATATCCCATTTTAATATTCCTAAACTTTTTAACATCCCTAAACTTTTCAATATTTATGCCAGTTTATTGTAACTACAACAATTAAAATCGTAAAATCTGTAAAAATAATACTCGGAAAGTAGCAAAATTATGTATTTAAAATCTGCTTTTTATAAGTAAAAATGTTTTTAATAACTATCAACCTCTTAATATAATTATTTAGAGTTAAAAATGGTTAAACGATTTCGTAATACTGTAATTTATTACTCGATTTAGCGGTTAATAAAAACAGCAATAAAAATAAGTTACTTTTAGTAATTAATTAACGATATAACACCCGTTACGTTGCGTAATATATTATAATAACCCATTACGTTGCGTAATAATATATAAAGACGATTCAAAATCTATGCTTTATCAACGTTAAAAATAAACCGCTTTTTAAACGTCACATTTTCAACGTTGAATAAGCGTATAAATTTCAACGTATATTATCTTCTCAAAAAATTGCGTTTATTCAACGTTGAATAAAAGTACGCAAATAATCACTGTAAAAACGTCGCAAAGTTTAAGGTTTATCAACGACATTAGCTGCTTTTTCAACGTATTTAAGCTATTTATGAAACAACGTTTATTCAACGTTACATATACCAACGTTGAAAATATGGTCATTGAAAAACGTTGAAAAAGTGTTACTTGGCCAACGTTAATAAAACGTTGTTTTGACAACGTTGAGGAAGTGGCACATTGACAGTTATTTTCACATTAAACTAGCCATTACAAAAAAAAATTGCCGTAAGGAAAAGGTAAGGAAGAGTTAATAGAATGCATGCAGATGGTATAAAAAAAAATATTTTAATAAAGTTATGTTTTATAACTTATTTTTACTGCGACAAATTTAAAACTTTTAGATTTCACATCAAATTGTATATAATATACATAAATGTAGGTATGCGGAAATCGCGTTTTACGGAACCGATAAATGTACTAAAATTTTGTGCAACGCTTTTTGAAGATTGATTTTAGAGACAGAGATTGTACCAAATTTTGTTGACTTATTTTTTAGAATTTCATATAAACATAGATATTTTTTCAAAAGTAGAATGATTTAACTTGAATAATATGTGTCTTCTGATTACAATGACGAATTTTATAAGTGGGTTTATTGATATTCAAAACTGTTATTTACTTTCTCTATCAAGCAAATATTGAAGATTTTTAAGACTCTGAGAACTAGTTCTCAGAGTAGTAAATTATAATTTTTTTTCTAGCAATTTTAGCTTTAGTTAAAAAAGTAATTCAAAATGTATTTTTGTAAATGTGTAAATGTGTAAAACAATGTTTCCTAACAAATACATATATAATATACACATGTATATAATATAAGGTATATAATATACACATGTATACACACACATGTATATATATTATATATATATAAATATATGTAAATATATAATATATTAATATATATATATATATATTATATAATTATAATTATATAATACTTTAATTACAAAATGTATTTTTGTAATTAAAGTATAATATATTATATATTAATATATATATATATATATATATATATATATATATATATGACAATTTCAAAAAATCGGTATGAAATATATTCCTGGCTAACACCCTAATATAAATATATTTAATTATTTATTTTTAGGAATAAAAGTATTTAGTTGCTATGTCATCACGGATTACGCAATGGAGAAAAATTAATAAATCAGTAATTGATTTATTTACTGAGACAGATAGTACAATAGAAACAGATAAACAACAAATAAATGTTTCAGATTATAGAGTTCTTTCCGAAGAATCAATTGAGCAAGAAGTTGAAGGTGTTGAAGAAACAGATTTCTAATCTTGACTCCGCCGGAGTCTCCGATAGTTCTGATTCTAATTCTTGTTTCTTGAATCATGGAAACTTTATAGAAGACAAAATAATGAATGGAAATCTACGTGAAGAATTAGCAGAATGGGTTGTTGTAAACCAAACTTCACATTCTGCAACAAATCAACTTCTTTTTATTTTGAGAAAAAATGGCCACACAGAGCTTCCAAAAGATGTAAGAACATTATTGAAAACTCCAAGTAACATTCCTCTGAAGAATAAGTGTGGTGGCGATTACATTTATTATGGTTTGGAAACTAATATTTTAAAACATTTAAGCAAATTTCCAAATCTTGCGAAAATTGAATTAGTTGTTAATGTTGATGGAATACCATTATTTAAAAGCACATCAGTAGCTTTATGGCCCATACTTTGCTCATTTTCAAGTATCCAACCATTTGCTGTAGCTATTTTCTGTGGTAAGAGCAAACCTTCATCTGAAGAAAGCTTTATGTTTGATTTTGTAAACGAGTTAACAAATTTATTACAAAATGGAATCAAAACTCAATATAAACATTACTTAGTTTCCCTTAAATCATTTTGTTGTGATGCTCCAGCTCGACAATTTTTGAAGTCTATAATTAGCCATAATGGATACGATTCGTGTGAGCGATGTATTATTCACGGTGCACGTATTAATCACAGACAAATTTTTTTGGGGTCAGGATATACTCTGAGAAATGATACAGAATTTAACCTACACGGTTACAAAGAACACCAAAAAACTTTATGTACTCTAGCTAAATATAATATACCATGTGTTACATCATTTGTTTTAGATATCATGCATTTGGTTTATTTAGGAGTAACTAAAAGAATAATAATTTTTTTCAACAAAGGTAAAAGATCATGCAGGATATCAGAGATTCAAAAAGCAGTTATTTCTGAAAAACTTAGAGAATTATCAGGAAAATTGCCCAGCGAGTTTGCAAGACAACCAAGAGGTATTGATGAGTTTAAACGCTGGAATGCTACAGAGTTCAAAAATTTTCTTTTATATACCGGTATGATTGTTTTAAAAAATGTAGTTTCTCAAGAAATATATACACATTTCTTAAGCTTATCAGTTGCTATGAGTATAATGATTGATAATGATCTTTTGAATGATCATAAGTTGTTAATGTATGAAAGGGCTCTTGGAATGGTTTATATATCGGTCATCATTTCTATATGGACAAGAATTTGTTACTTTAAATGTTCATAGTTTGACACATCTGTATGAAGATGTGGTCAACCACAGCTGCAGTTTACAAGATACATCTGCTTTTCCTTTTGAAAACTATCTAGGCATTCTAAAATCTTATGTGCGCAAGGCACAAAGTCCCTTGTCACAATTGACAAAAAGATTAGAGGAGATAGAGAAATGTTGTGTAACAAGAAGCAAACAACAATCAAAAACTAAGATTTCAATTGGAAATAAAAATAGATGGTTTTTCATTTGTGGAGAAAAAGTAGTGCGTGTAAATAATGTCATTGGTAATGATATAGAATGCTATGTCTATCAAATATCTGATTTGGATGGGTTTTTTGATGATCCGTGTTGTTCTAAGTTGTTGCATATATATTTCCTTCATAAAAATGTACAATTCAAGAAACAATTTATAAAAAAAGATCTAATTATTAAAAAAGTATGTAGTATTCCATACAATGATGGGTGCCGTTACACCACAATGTAAATTTTTGAATTATTTATCATTAAATAAAAGAGTTGTTTTGTATAAAAAAAAGTTATAAATACTTAGATAAAAATCCCAATAATAACTGAAGACCTAAGTGCTTAAAGTATTAATTCACAAAGAAAATGTTGTCAAAAAATATATTTTAATCGTTTATTTGTAAAATCTTTTTGTTTTTAAAATTTAAATTTATAAACAAAGTAATTAAATAAAAATCAAGAAATATAATAATTAAGTAAAGAAAAAATAAATTATTACTTAATGCATTTACTTTAAGTTTTTACAACAAAAAGGCTATATAAATAAAATGATTGAAATATGTTTTCTCTTAATTTTTTTTGTGTGACTTAAGTACTTTGAGCACTATAGTCTTCAATAAAAAATAATATTTTTTCTATTAAAATTAAAAAACCAATTAATGAACAAATATAGATATTATAATAATGTTTATATTTATTTATTTTTTATCATTGTTTTTAAGTAAGATTTTAGTATTTTGTTTTTTTAAATATTTTTCGCTTTTTTTTTTAATGAAAAACAAAAATGAACTAACAATAATTATATGTACAAAAAATTGATGATAATAATTAAATTGCATTATTTGATAATAGTAAAAATATTTATCACTATTTGTTTTATTGCAGCAATTTAATAATTGAGGATGTCTGCTTTGCTAATTTTTAGTTAGTATAAACAGAGCATTTATATAATTAAGCAATTAGTCTTAGAAAAAGTTTAACTATTAGTATTTTAGCATTATCAATATGTCTGACTTCCTTATTTTCAACTGGTATAAAAAGAATATTTTTATTTATACAGTCATTAGAAGCCATTTCAAAAAAAGGTAAAATTTACAGCTATATATTTTTGTTTTAATTTCTTTTTTTACTGTTATTATTTTGTAATATATACATATATATATATATATATATATATATATATATATATATATATATATATATATATATATATATATATATATATAAAAATATAATAATTAATTTCTTTCACATTTATTTTAATAATTTCACTATTATATTAAACTATTAATAGATTAATTTTTTTCTTTTGAGTTAGATAAACAGGTTTACTATAATTGTTAATTTCACAAACAAAATGTCTTGGACCAGAGCAGTATGGTTTGAATATGCAAAAGATGGCTCATTAGAGGAATATGAACAGACTCCTCCATCAAACTGGGTAAAGTGTAACAAAGTATTTTGGCCTAATAAAAATGTTGAGTCGTCAATGAAAAAAATATCCAATCCAACTGATGATTGGTATCAATTCAAATTGAAGTACATCAAGCTAACTGGTAATTGAAGATTTATTAATATTAAATGATGTAATATATAAAAATGTTTTTAAAAAATATTTTATTTTTATTTATAAAAAATATTTACACAAAATTATTATTTTTTATGGGTTCTTTCAATTCGACTAATTTATTTGCACTGTTTTCGATGATCACTTAAATTAGTAACTCCATCAAATGATTGAGTTACTAATTGCATGACTAAACAAATGCCCACTATACTCTTAAAGCACTTCATTGATGTCTCTTTCTAAAATAAATTCTTTAAAGATATAATTTTAAATTATTTCTAGGTCTTTTTATATATTTAATGAGTGCTCATTAAATTTACTAAATAAATAACAGTCATCATTATGTTTTTTCCTTATAATAAGACTTTCAATGTAAACATTAATTGATTCCATCCTAGATGATGACAAAGAAGTATGCGAAGAGTATGGAGATAATGTGACAGCTGGAGAACTGGATAACAATGAAATGATGATTAAGAGTTGTCCCAGCTCATCTGAAAAAAGACATGCAATTATTAAGTATATTCCAAAGCCAGTTCCACCGAAAATGCCAATAAGTAAAAATGATATATAATACTCAAAAATGATTATATTTATAACACTATTGTTTTCTTGTATAATAATAATATTCTTGCTGTTAATTAACTTTCTTTTTTTCTTTCATAGGAACTGTTACGCCGGATACAGATGTCCACAAAAAGCAAAAAGGAACAATTCAAGTCAAAAAATTTCGTCTGGTACCTTTTGCCTTAGTGACATATTTATTTTAAATTATTTAAATTTTTTTTAGATTTTCAAAATAACATATTAAGGGTTTTTACTATAATAAATGTTATGTCAAATTATTTTAATGTTAAATTGGTTTCTAAAGGTTATACTCAAACCTCTTCTATACATGGTGGTTATTCTGGACTTACTGCTTTATCAACATCTCACATACCAAAGCCATTTCTTTCAACTACTACCTCTTCTACATGTGATAATTTTTCTATACGCGAACCAACATTAAACAGTCAGACCACTACTAGTATGTTAGAAAGCTCATTCACAAATGTTTCCACCAATTCACCTGCTGTTATTTCTCAATCTTATGTTAATTACAATAGAAGAGATTCTGCTTGTGCTCGGGACGAGTTAATTAGCTCAAAAAATCTCGAAGATAATGGTAGGTTTCTTTACTATATCATTTGTGATTTACAGCTGTCTTTCAACTTGCTGTTGTTTTGTATGCATCATATTCATTCAAGTATATCATTTATTGTCATGGAAAAGGCCAATAAATGTTTGCGAGATAGGTGGGGATGGAAGGAATTCCTGTCCCCTTGCAGCTCAGCTCTCAAATATATATATATATATATATATATATATATATATATATATATATATATATATATATATATATATATATATATATATATATATATATATATATATATATATATATATATATATATATATATATATATATATATATATATATATATTATATTTATAAAGTACTTTTTGTTTTCAAACTCAGGATTTCAACATATAGTATTACGGAGGTTGGCCCAAATAACCTTGCAAATGAGTGAAATATCCAAAAAGTTAGATGCAGCTAGTGGCACCAGAATGAAAGATGTTGAAGAAGAGATATTAATACAATTTGATGATATAGACGCTTTATATGAGTTCGATCGAAAACTTGGAGCTGACAAAAGGGTTTTTAAAAAGTTTGTAAGTTATTTTTCATTTAAATATAGTGTTGATTAGATTAAAATCTTGTGTGATGAACATGGCTACATTTACATTGATAGATCCTATAAGTATATTTTTTATAAATGTGTATATCATCAACTCCCGACCATCATGATTATCATGATCATTAGCATCATCATCATCATGATCATTAGCATCATCATCATCATTGTGATCATCACCATCATCATCATCATCATCATCATTGTCATCATTATCCTTATCATCATCAGCATCATTTATGTGAATCTATTTATTTTGTCGTAAGTATAATATTTAAATATTATACTTACGACAAAATAATACAAATTTAAAATATTTTATACTAAATTGACTATTATACTGAAATTGACCATTATAGGTAAATTTGTGGGTATTTTTAAAAAACACCCCTCCTCATTGGCAAAACCGCCCTGAAGTCAAGATTTTCAGGAGATCCACATAAATGATGCTGATGATGATAAGAGGCCCTGGCCCAAAACAGAGCTTTTTACAAACCCGGCACCGGCCCCGGGTTACTAGCCGGGTTAGATTTTTTTTATAGTATTGTACTCTTTTTCACTGTTTTGTTTTATTTTGTTCAAGTTATTATCTGTTATGAAAGTTAAAGAAAATATTAAAAAAAAGTCATAAATACATTAAATAAATCTAAAAAAAATCTAAATATTTATTAAATGTATTTATGACTTTTTTTAAATATTTTCTTTAACTTTCATAACAGATATTAGCTTAAACAAAATAAGCAAAAACAGTGAAAAAGATTACAATACTATAAAAAAAATCTAACCCCAGCTAGTAACCCGGGGCGGGTGCCGGGTTTGTAAAAAGCTCTGTTTTGGGCCATGGCCCCGGTCACTTACTAGTAGCAGGATAACCTGACCTGTTATCTGTTAGGATGTTATCTAAAAATTCCATTGAAGATCTAGATGCTCTATTATGCAATATTGCCACATTGCTCCTATAGATATTGTTTTATTTTTATATCAGGTTAATCAGCTATCTTCCATTGGCGGTAACAATGGTAAAAAAAGTGTTGCAAACATGATAAACAGGTTGAAACATTTTTTAAATCAATAGTACTTACTATTTTTGCAAAGAAAATTAGTTTTTAAAAGCGATTTTTAATTATAGAAAAATAATGTTGAGTTTCTCTTTTAACATGTTTAAGGTTGATGACAAACAGACTTCAATCGAAGTTCAATTTGGTTGGTTCCAAGGGAAAGGTTACTGTGAAGTTACCTATGGAAAATTTAAATGTTTACAAAGCAATAATTGGTAGCTATAATGTTGATCTCTATATTTTTATATATTTATATTTCTTTTTAAAGGCTGCCTGTTGAAAATAAATGAATTTAGTTGAATTCACAAAAAGTAGATATAAAAATCTTCCTTGAACAAATTGAAAAACAAAATTAAATCAGTTTACATTAAAGTTGTAAACTTTATGTATTCGTATTAAATAGTGTAAATTGAAGACATTCTTTCTTCCTTTATCTACAGTTTTATTCACTTGACCAAATTTGATATTTTTGCATTTATTTTTTAGAATCGATTAAGCGCTGTGAGCCTAAAGCAACAGACAAAGAAACTAGGTCATTTATTGCCTCGTGCCTAAAATATGCACCTTATCGTTTAAATGGAGGTAAACGGAAATCTTGCAACCACGAAATAGAAAACGATGAAGTTCACAAAAGCGATGAAGAAATAAATCAAGGTGACGACGAATGCGAAGTAGAATGTGACGTTGCATCAAACAAAAGCGGAAGTAGTAGCGAAAAATAAAAATAAACTATCTTACTTTCCCCCACTTATTAAACTTTGTAACAAATACTTTTTTGTAAATTTTTTAAATGTTATCTTTCGAAAACGTTTATAAAACGTAAGTTGTTTTTTCGACGTTGAATCGATGTTGATATTTCAACGTAGATTTCTTGTTTCCAAATCAACGCTTAAATCAACGTTTGTAAATCAACGTACGCTCAACGTTGATTTATTGACGTCGAATCAATGTTAATATTTCAACGTCGATATTTTGTTTCCAATTCGACGAATAAATCGACGTCTGTAAATCAACGCGTTATCAACGTTGAATCAACGTTGAAATGCTTGCTGGGTTATTACTGGGTTATTATCATAATTAATAATTTTATAATGAAAAGTTAAATTGAGTAAGAATTTTAATAATTTCAACAAATAAATTTCAAAATGAAATTATTAAAAGTAAGAATTTTAATAATTTCATTTTGAAATTTATTTATTGATTTTTAAATGGAAACAGTAAAACTAATAGTAATACTATTATTACTAGTAATAATATTACTATTAGTGTAAAGTTATTAATAGGTTTCACCCCAACCCCACATACACCCTGACTCAAAAATTAACCTCTCATATTGTTCTAGAAGAAAATAAAAGCAACTACTTGCATATAAAAACTAGCAATTACAAAAAAAAAATACTCTTTTAAAGATGAATTATTGATATTATGACAGTGAAGGTGGAGGTTGTGTGGCCCCTCTAGCCTACCAAATACACCCTGAGGGTGTAGGACAGTGTTAATGTGTAGGCTATTCTTATATCTACCTATGGAAACTAATTTTTGGGCATATATATATATATATGATTTGACAAAGTTATAATAATTTTAGTTCAAAAAAACTTTTTTTGACCACAGTTTTATCAACAAATCCATATATCTAAAAATCGGTACTTAAAACGTCATTTTTGTGGAATCGTTCGATTTTAAGAATTTTTTCACTTTTAAAATATTCAATAGAAGCTCTTTCTAATGATATATAACAACCTAGAATTTAATCAATAAAAAAATTTCATGTAGCATACCTAATAAATGTCGGGGTATATTCGGTTTATTCAGGTTATTTTTGTTGATGTTTTATTTATTTTAAGTTGACCATTTTAATAAATTGCAAAGTTGTTTTAAATATGTTATTTCTAAGTTAGAAATAGCTCTTAAGTTTAATAACATTCAAATGTGTAAAGTAATATCAAAATTAATAAAACATAATAAGTCAAACTAAATTTAGTTTGTTAACAGACTAAATTTTGTATTTATTTGAAAAACTTTAAACACCTCACCCTAATTATCAAGCAAGTACTTCACTATAAAATCTTCTACCAATAATGAAAGTATACATTATTAAGTTTTTTTTGTATAAAAACACGTTTGGATAAGTAACTTTATTTCCATTTTTTTTTAAAACTTCTAATTTTAATAGGAAAAGTATTAAGTCCTAATTATAGAGTTAGTGTTGTATATTTAATTCTAACATTTATTCTTAATCATATATTTTTATTTATTTTAATAATATGTATTTATGCATGTAAATATGGGTAAATTTATGAATATATATAAAGGAAATATATACATTTTATTTATATATATATATATATATATATATATATATATATATATATATATATATATATATATATATATATACATATATATATATATATATATATATATATATATATATATATATATATATATATATATATATATATATATATATATATATATATATATATATATATATATATGTAAATATATATACATATATATATATATATATAGATATATATATATATATGTACATATGTATATATATATATATATATATATATATATATATATATATATATATATATATATATATATATGTACATATGTATATATATATATATATATATATATATATATATATATATATATATATATATTTAGATCATATATAATTATCTATTTTAATACTATGTTTTTATGCCTGTACATATGGGTAAATTTATGAATATATAAAAGAAATATATACATTTTATATATGTACATAAAATGTATATATTTCTAGTCCTAATTTTAGAGTTGGTGTTGTATATTTAGTTCTAACATTTATTCTTTATCATATACCTTTGATATATGTTTTTATTTATTTTAATATTATGTATTTATGCATGTACTTATGAATATATATATAAGAAATATATAGATTTTATGTACGTATATATATATAAACATATATATATATATATATATATATTTACATATATATATATATATATATATATATATATATATATATTTATATATATATTCATACATTATATATATATATATATTTGTGTGTGTGTGTGTGTGTGTGTGTGTGTGTGTGTGTGTGTGTGTGTATATATATGTGGATATATATACATATATATATGTATATATATATATATATAAATATGTATATATATATATATATACATATATATATATATATGTATGTATATATATATATATATATATATATATATATATATATATATATATATATAATATAAACCTGTATGTATGTTGTGCCATAAAAACCGACTACAAGTATATATATATATTACTTATATATACTTGTAGTCGGTTTACCCAACTACAAGTATACAAGTCTTTTACCCAACAACATGGAACAACTGCCTCTGCAGTTGTTCCATGTTGTTGGGTAAAAGTTTTTGCAGGGTATGCAGTTTCAATTTTGGTATGCAGTTTCATTTTGGTATGCAGTTTCAAAAAAATTAATTACTGTAACATTGCATGGGCAAGCATTTTCCCACCAAGATTAACGTGTATCTTAAAAAAACAAAATTAAGCCAGCCGTCTAATATCTAATGCTAACAAATACACCAGTGCTAATCCACTGCTTAATAAACTTGGAGTACTGAATGTTTACCAATTAAATATTTATAATATTCTTTTATTCATGTTTAGATTAAAATATCATATGCTGCCTTATATTTTTGAAGACCTTTTTTTTATCATAGATCATAAATTAAACAAAACATTCGTTGCTTAAATGTCAGGTACTAAAAACTTTGTTAAAACACAAGTAAGGGCCACATTTGTGGAACTTATTTCTCCCAAATAATAGTAAAACTACAACTTCAATTCAAAATTTTACAAGTATCTTAAATAAACAGTTACTTGATTATGACGTATCTCAAATACTATTTTATTTTTAATTTTAATTTTATTCTCTTTTATTTTTTAATTTTTCTATTTGTTAAAAAGCGACATCACCCTTTACATCATTACTTATCTTTATATTTTATTTATTTTTTTATTTTAAGTTGTATTGTACTCGGGGGAAGAAAAAAAATGTAACACTTTTTATTTAAAAGTATTACTTTTCTGAGATTGTAATATTTTTTTTTTTATATGATAGATTATTTTTGGTTTAATATGTAAATGATACAACGGGGCTAAGACTTTTGATAAGACTTTTGTCTTCTGCTTGCTCCCGTCACCTTTAACTCAAAAAAAATTGTAAATAATTTATTTATGAAGATGACAAAATATATATCAAAAAAAAAAAAAAAAAAAACACCGAGCGATTATTGCATGACATTAGAGACTTGTTAATGAACTTAAACTTGGGTTAAGATGTTAAAAAAAAAATGTATATATAAATGTTATAAACTCATCGCACTAATGGCATGGAAGGGAAGTAAACATTTTATAAGGGTTTATTGTTAACAGACTCCGATTATCGCAATACTTTTGAAAAGCTTTACATAAATATGAATATATAAACGTTTAGAGTTTGCTTCATGTCGTTACATTAAGTTAAAACAAAAACAAAAAGCTTGCTACGCCCAGTAAACATGCAACCTTGTTTCAACGTTGTTATTTGGTTGAAAATGCGTTGCGACGTTGGGGACTTTAGATCATCTTTGAAATAACGTATGTAACATAACGTTAGTTCCGCCAACTTTAAAATAACGTCTAAACAACGTTTAAAAACTAACGTTATTTCAACTATTTAAATATTTCCGTTGAACAAACGTTGATTAACAGAACGTTAGATCCACCAACCGATTACACAACATTTGGTAATCAACGTTATTTTACCAACTGTAAATCAACATTGATTCAGTGTGTCGGTGTTAGTGATTCTTCCCGGGAATTTGTTCCCGGGAAATTCCCGGGAAAAATTTTATTCCAATTTCCCGGGGTCCCGGGAAATTTTTTTCGGGATCCCGGGATTTTTGTACACACATTTTTTAACTTTCCCGCCAAAGTCAGAATTTTTTGTTTTCCGGACCATAAGAAATATTGCTTATTTATATTGTTTACATATTGAAATTTATCGCAGCGCATTGGGAATTTTTAAAAAAATGTCCTTAAATCTTAAAACTTCGAAGGTTTGGAGTTATTTTGATCTTAAAAAAGCAGACGAGGCACAATGCAAACATTGTCCAAAAATATTACTATGCAAAGGTGGTTCCACTGTTGGATTGAAGAGGCATTTAGAAAAAATCCATAATATTATTTTAAATAAAGAAGAAGAACCATCAACTAAAAAACGTTGTGTTCAATTAACAATTGATTCCATGACAAAAAAAGTTTCATTGGGAGAACGATTGGCTCGTTTTGCTGCGATTGATGGTTTTTCTATTAATGCAATAACTGAATCGGATCAAATTCGTGAGTTGCTTCGTGATAAAGGCTTCACTCTTCCTAAATCGAAAACAGATGTCATGAATCTTATATATATATATTATTTGGAAATAGTCGAAGAAAATAAAAAAAAGATACTCGAAATAAAAGAAAAAAAATGCAAGTTTAGTATAGATTTGGATGAATATTCAAAACATGGCAGAAGATTTATGAATATAAATCTTCACTTTAATGAAGGCTTTATTAATCTTGGATTAGAGCGAATGTTAGGATCGCACAATTCAAATGATTGCCTAGAACTACTCATCAAAAAATTAAACATGTTTAATGTAAGTCTTACAAATGATGTAGTTTGCATAACAACTGATGGTGCTTCTGTTATGGAAAATTTAGGATATACTTCGCCTTCTGAATATCAACTTTGTTTTGCACACGCAATACATTTAGCCGTTGTTGATGTAATATATAAAAAAAAAAGATAAAAATAATAATAAAAGTACTAATGACAAAGATATTGAAGATGATGTCTCTGATGATGACGATGATTATGATGAGGAGGAGGATCAGCAAAATGAAATTAGTGACCAAGTTCCTGATCTTGTTCCTGAGCTTCATAAAGTTCTTGTTAAAGTTAGAAAAATAGTTGTAACTTTTAAAAGATCTCCTTTAAAAATGGATTCTTTAAAGCGTTATTCTAAAAATGAATTTGAACAAGAGCTAGTGCTAATTTTGGATTCAAAAACTCGTTGGAATTCAATGTTTATTAAAGATTTCAAAAGTTTATTAAAGATTTCAAATTCAAAGATTTATTAAAGTTAAAAAAGCAGTTTTTAAATCTCTCGTGGATTTCAGTTTAGAAAACCTAATGTTGTCTGATGATGAACTTACAGTAATTGAAAATTTAGCAAAAAGTCTGGAACTTATTGTCTTAGGTTCTGAAATGATTTGCAGAAGGGAAGCAACTTTATTAACAGCTGATGACACATTAACATTTATGGTTAAAGAACTTGATGTTCAAGATTGCTACCTAGCAAAAGATCTTAAAAATGCTTTAATTGAAAGAATATGTCAAAGAAGAAAAAAAGATCTTGTTGGTTTACTAAAATTTTTAGATAATCCACAATCTTCAAAAAGTGATATGGATGATGACTTATTTAGCATGCCATCTAAAGCAGTTATGATAAATTTAGCGAATGAAATAGCTGGTCGACTTTTTCCCATAATTGAAAATATAGCAAAAGAAAAAGATAGCGATAGAAAACTTAACAATAGTATTATTGATATAAATCAGTTATCTGAATCTATGGCTGCCAGATTAGAAAAATTTGTAAAAAAAAAAGATGTTTTTGAAGTCAAGTGCAATAAATCAATTATGCGTCAAGAATTCAATCTGTTTGAAGCTACTAATAAAAGATCGCATAACTTAGATATGCTTTATAATGCGCTTTTAACTATTCGTCCTTCCAGTGTAGAGGCTGAAAGGGTGTTTAGTTCAACTGGATTTTTTTTTACCAACTATAGAACTAGATTGATCGACATTCATCTCGATGCACTGGTTTTTCTCAGAAGTCACTTTAAAGTTGTAAACAGTTACAAAAAATAAATAGAAAAATAGAAAAGTGTATTTAGTTATTTATATTTTCTCTGATGAAGATTTTCCCGGGAATTTCCCGGGATCCCGGGAACAATGTAAATAATTCCCGCTATCCCGGGAATGGAAAAAGTCCGGGAAATCGCAATCCCTAGTCGGTGTGTTCAGGAAAATATACTTTAAGGTAACTTTCCAGAATATATAATCTTGAATATATATTCTGGACTATATAGTCCTGGAAAGTTACCTGAAAGTTTTGAGTTGGTATCTTTCAAAATGAATTCTAAACGTAAGTATTAAAATTATTTTATATTAACACATCTATGTATAGTTTTCTATTTTTTTTAGTTTGAAAAAAAAATTATAACTTACAATATAAATGTCTTACTGGAAAAAAAATCGGCTCCTAAATAATGAATTAAATAAATTACTTAGATGCAGTTTACCTTATGAGTTGCAAGAGGAAGTAATTTAAAAAAAAAAGGAAGCAGAAAGTCGTTCTATACCAAGTTATAATGGTAATGCTGTAGTTAATGATGAATCAGAATCCGATTCATCATTTACTACATCTGATTCAGATGATCACTTTTCAACTAATGATTGTAACAATTACTTATTGCCAGTAAGGGAAATTGATGACGTTTTGTCATTAGATTATGTTCCCAGTGTTGCTGAAAATAATAAAAGTTTAAAAAGTCAATTAGCTGCTTGGGCCACAAAACATTGCTCAAGGGCATGTATAAAAGATCTTATTTCTATACTACACTCGCAAAACTTTACCGAATTACCAAAAGATCCACGAACTTTACTTCAAACTCCTGTTTCAAGCAGATCTGATGAATCTTGTGGTGGCTTTTTTATTTTTATTGGTATTGAAAAAGGTATTTTGAGATTACTTTCTTGCAGTGATCATTTAAGACAATCTTTGGTTTTGAAAATGCATACCAACGTTGATGGTGTTTCCCTGTATAAGTCTTCTTTAACTCAACTATGGCCTGTTTTGTGCACAGTTAATAATTCAATCCCTTTCATTGTAGCTGTATATTCTGGTGAAAAGAAACCTGATAATGTTCAAGATTTCATAGAAAATTTTGTTAATGAGTACCTTGTTCTTAAAAATAAGAGCATAATCTTTTTAGGTAAAGTATATGAATTATTATTGACTGCTTTTGTTTGTGATGCACCAGCACATCAATTTTTGAAATGTATTAAAGCACATAACTCATATTCTGGGTGTGAGAAATGTATTGTAAAAGGTACTAAAGTTGATGAAAGAATGGTATTTAGTGATAGTAATTCAAAACTTTGATCATCCAATATTTTTACTTTAGGCTACATTAAACATCAAATTGCTGAAAGTCCTCTTTCAAAAATTGGGTTACATGCACCTTGTATGTCTTGGAGTATGTAAGCGTCTTTTGTTGTTTTTAGTAACAACGGCTGGTGTGAAGAAATCACGGTTAACTTCACTGCAAAAAGAATCAGTATCTAGCTGTCTTGAATTGTTTAAAGGCTGTCTACCAACTGAATTTGCTAGAAAACTAGGATACTTAATGAACTTAAGCGATATAAAGCATCAGAGTTTAGATCATTTCCACTGTATACAGGACCTCTTGTGCTCAAAAGTGTTTTGCATAAAGCTTTCTATGAACATTTCCTTACTTCAAATGTAGGTATTGGCTTGTTATTAGAAAAAAATCACGAGTGCAGGACTTCTCATTTGAATTATGCAAAAAGACTACTTAGATTTTTTGTCGATAATGCACCTAATTCCTATGGTGAATACTTTGTTGTTTACAATATTCATAGTTTGATTCACTTAGCTGATGACTATACATTTTGACTCTGAATTGGACAGAATATCTTGTTTTCCTTATGAAAACTATCTTCAAGTTTTAAAGAAGTTTGTACGCAGTGCACAAAATCCTGTAGCCCAAGTTGTGAATAGGCTAGCAGAGTTAGAAAAATCTGGATCAAAAATAAACAGAATTGCAAAATGTGATATCTAAAATACAAAAAGATCGGTGTTTTCTTTTAAAAAATGGTCATATAGCACTAGTTTATGAGGAGATTAATGGCAGATTTGCGTGTCATGTAATAAAGTTAAAACATGCTTATAACTTATTTGAAAACCCGTGTGAATCAAAGCGTCTCAACATCTGTTTAATTGAGTGGCCTAATATTAAAAACAATGTAAAAGCTAAAATTTTTTCTTTTTCTTTTTTTATTATTATAATCTAGTAAAATCTAGTAATAGATTATAAGATATACTTACATTACTATTACTATTTTATAACATATACTAGATTATAATACAGGTTTTGAAAAACAATCTCTTGAGGAAAAGGAATCAAGAAAAAGAAAGATATTAGACTTACTTCCACTTTTACCAACTATACCAATCAAAGTAAGTAAAAAATATTCAATTAATCAAAGTCATTATCACTCAAATGATGAAGATAGTTAAGATAGTGAAGGAAGTATAGACTGTAATGAAGAAAAAACTGATAATTCCTATAAAAAGACTAAAAGCCTATTAATGACGTCAACTCCAGTTCCTAGAGACGAATTTAACAATGAATTTGTCATCGTATTTCACCCGATTTTATTCTTCGTGACGATGAACGTAAGTTAATCAGTTACAGTTTAAAATTACTTTAAAATATATTTATATAATATTCTACAGAGTATTATATAAATATATTTTAAATACTATTATATAGGATTATATAATTAAAGACATTCTATATGTATAGTATGTCATAATATACGCGCATTTATTTATCCTTAATTTTTTATAAAGGTTTAGAAGCCGTGTTTTATATCTGCTAACTGAAATAAGGAATCTTTTACTTGATGATAAGCGAAAACATTATCCTTTAAGTGCAAGCATCCATCTGAAAAAAATCAAACCTACTGAAGAATTAGATGCACTTGAGCAAAAAATTGTATTATGTGAAGAAAACTACAAATTATTAGTAAATAAAAATTATTGGTTTTTATTTAATCTATATAAATTTTGTTTAGTAACCTGTATGTATGGTTATTTTATATATAATGGGTTGTATTTTTAATTATATATTAATATGAGTATACTGCATATTTTATCAGGTGAACCAATTGATTGATGTTGGTGGAGCAACATTAAAAGAAAATGTCAATAATATAATGTTACAGTTAGTTAATTCGATTTATGTTAATTAGCACAGAGTTCAATATACTATTATTATATATTACCAAAAATTAAAACCATTAGTTTAGTTGTGGATAGGCAAATCGAGATGTACTTACATATATATAAGTACATATATGTAAGACCTAAGTTATATATAATGTACATATATGTAAGTACGTAAGTTATAACGCTAAGGCCTAAAGGCCTAAGTTATATATATTATACATATATGTAAGTACATATATGTAAGCTCTCCTGTCTATAGACTGGAGAGCTCATGCAAGGAGTAGTGAGCACATTGGCTTTTTTAAAGAGAGCACACAAAGAGTAGTACACGCTTCGACTGACAGTGTGGGTTCATTAATTAAACAATTAATAGCATACCCGCATATATATATATATATATATATATATATATATATATATATATATATATATATATATATATATATATATATATATATAGAGAGAGAGAGAGAGAGAGAGAGAGAGAGAGAGATTTTAAAATCTCTCTCTCTCTCTAAGTATGCTAATTAGCATACTTAGCTATAATATATAACTTATATATAACTTAGGCCTTGTTTAATTAACCTTTTTTAGATTAATGACTAACAAAGTTATGGCCGAATTTAACATGGTTTGTCAACGAAGAAACGTGGTTTCTATAAATTAAAAATATATGAAGCTATACTTGGTAATTTACTTTTATTTGTCAATTGTAAATAATTCAAAATTTAACATCAATTAGATTAGAAAAAACACTAATAATGCAAATTAACAATTGAACAACACAAACACTATACTAAATTAAACTAATTAATTAGTTTAATTTAATATAGTGTTTGTGTTGTTCAAGTTGTTCAATAATTATTTAGAAGCTGTAAAAAAAAGATTTCAAGACGAGTCGGGAGTTTACAAGTCGTTAATGTCTTTTTTGAAGTATGCCCCTGATCGCGTTGGTGGCGGTGGCAGAAATAAGTTGCAAACATAATATATTTAATTTGCATCTTAAGATGCAATTTAAAGTTAAGAGAATTCTCTTAACTTTATTATATGTATTATGTATATATTTTTTGCATATTTGTTGCAAAAAAGAAAAAGTTAGACAAACAATATTTTATTTTTTTGTTAAAGAAATTCGCAACGATGCGAATCGGCGTTTTTTTATGACGTTGATTAAACGTTTTTATTATAGCGTTGTTTGCGTTTACGACGTTGTTTAGACAACGTTGTTTTTATATACAACCCTAGACGTTACATCACGTTATCATTCTAGCGTTGTTTCCATTTGCAAAACTAACTTCTATTTCAACGAGTTGTCGACGTTGTCCACCGACGTTTTAAACAGTAAACAATTCAACGTTGAAAAAACGCTGAAATGTTTACTGGGTGGGCCTGATTTTAAATATGTGGTTGGAATCTTGTTGTTTAAATATTGTGATTTGCACTTTTTTTAACTTTTTACTTTAAATTTTATCTATATGATAAAATAATAGAGACACTTTTCTTCAAAATTGACTATATAATTTTGAATTTAAAAGTGTGCTTTTTTGAACCATTTTTCTAAATTCGCTATACTAAATAAATTAAATAAGCGGCTGTTGTGGTTATGAAAAGTTATAATTTTTTTTTAAGTTAATTACTTTTAGTGTTTAGTGTACTTTGGTGTTAGGGTTTTTTAAATCACCTAAAATTGACTTTAACAAAATTAAACGATTTAAAACGTACTTGTAAGATCTAAATGCTTCCATAAAGAGGTTTTTTGGTCCTTTTGACGAGGTTTTTCGTAAATTTCACAGGTGTGCTGCAGTCTCTGAGAGTATAATCACTTAAATATATCCTTTATAAAAAACACTTATATCTAAAAACATACTGATAAAAAACAAACAACTTGGTAAATAATAAATGTATGCTACAAAAAAAAAAAAAAAAAAAAGAGAAAAAAAAGAGAAAAAAAAAAAAGAGAAAAAAAAGTGAATCTGAAAGTATTAACTATTTACACATAAAAACATTGTAAACAATTCAAAATAATAAATGCATTTTAAACTATTTTTGCTTAGGCTAACGATATAATTAAATTAACCTTCGTTATTGTTATGTTGTATAAAACATGCGTATATCATAACTAATGTGTAGCATAATTTTTATATTTAAAACAATTTACATTTATATATATTATATATAAGAATATATATATATATATATATATATATATATATATATATATATATATATATAAGAATATATATATATATATATATATATATATATATATATATATATATATATATAGTTATATATACTATATATTAGAAGGAACATAACTTATCAAGACGAAACCAGAAACTCGACTGATTTTTATATCGACAATTAATTTTTAAAAGAGCTCTTCTTATTGAGACAAGATTTTTTTCCTGTAAGTCTTTCTTCTGTTTTGCTTTTAAAAGTTTTTTCTGTGCTTTTATCATTTGTCGAATTCTCAGTTTCTTAGAGGTTTTATACGAATTACTCAAACCACTCTGAAAAAATATGTTTTTTTTCATAAAACGTCTTAAACTGTAGTTATTTATTTTCTGTTGACGAACTGACAACTTCAAACGATTGATGTCATACGCAATCAAGCCAGCTGTAAATAAACCTTCTTTTTCACTCCAGTTCAAGTTATTTCTGCATAAATTTATGATTTGCTGAATTACTGTTGGACTCAACTTTTCTAAAACAATTTGAAAAGATTTTAAATTTAAACTATTAGAGAGTTTTTTAAATTGGCGAACAGTTACACTTTTAGGATGTTGAGCAGGAAATTCTTGCTGGTTTGGTTGGTGAACTTTAATTAATGTCGGTAATACAGGTTTATGAACAAAACTTTCAAGTCGCTTATTTGATGCTATTTTTCTTCTCCTTCTTCTAGAAAGATCAAATCTAGACTCATTTTCATCTTCAGACAAATTTTCCTGAAAAATGTCATTTTCAAAGTTACTAATGACTGATGTTTCAATATTGTTCCCTTTAAAGTTGCTTTCCAGAAGATTTTGATAATTCATTTCTTTTTCAGAACATTCTTTGTCATCTTCATCACTATCAGAAGAGATGTGAACTACTCGACATGCTTCATCATCAGAGCTGTAATCAGAAACTGTTATAGTAGTAACATCACTATCTGACAATTCAATTTTCTCAACATTGTCTTCAATTATTTGCTCATAATTATTTTGGTTTAGGCATATATTTGAACCATAATCAACTGGAAAGGATACATTTAACTTTGGAGATAACTTTGGAAGCAATTTCGGTCGAAAGATTTTGGGTTTAAGAAATTTTGTTGACTTTTCATGATTTATTGGTAAAATATTTTCATAACTGTTAAAAATATTGTTTTGATAGCATAATGAGTCTTTATTTAACAAGCAACTATTGTGCAGATATAAAGATGGATTAGTATTATTTTGATGGGGCAGTAAATCTTTATTAAATGAGCAACTATTATTGAAAAATGGATGATTTGAATTTGCATTTGAACTTTGGTACCCATTTTCTGAACTACAAACTGTGACATTAGGAAAGACACAGCTTTCTATTACTTGTTGTTGTGCAGTGACTGGTGAATGCGTGGTAAATAGTGGATGTGAGCAAGTATTAAAGGATGAAAATGTTTTTGTAGCATTGGTTAAACCATTTTGTTTACTTATCTTTTCAGATAAAATTTTGTTACTTTCATAACAAACATTTTGTAGGTTGCTTAAAGATTTAGATTCAACATTATTGCCAAGTTCTTCAATATTTGAGCTAGTTGTGTTTAATTTTTTGTAAATGGAACAATCAAAATGTGTTTTATCAAAACTTTTTTTTTTGTTTGAATTAAAGCTTGAGATTGAGGCAAGTGGTTCATTTAAAACATGTGTACTGTGTTCATTTATTATTAACTCTGAATTATTACCATCTAAAGATACAGGATTAATACAAGGAGAAATGCTAGTTGATTTTAAACTGTTTCTGAGTTCATTAATATTAAAAGCCTTGTTATTCTCTTTAAAAGAACTTGAAGTAACTACTAAATCATTTTTTTTTTCTGTGTTAGTTATGTTTAAACTTTTACTTTCTTTATTTCTCTCCACTTCTACATTTTCAAGATCAGTTTGAGTTCCACGGGAATAATTATTCATAGTAGTCAACGAACTTGAATTTTTTTTTTCAAGTGGCCAGAGAAGCTCTCCAGTTTTAGATACATTATTTGGCAACACAACAACTACATCTAAAATTTTAAAATCTTTCATTTTAGATTTAGGCAAATTATTTAATGAATTAGAATTAAGCATTAGGGAATCAACACATTGAGCACTATGGAATCTACTAGACATAGGCTTATCATTTTCATACAAACAAGTTCTACATTTCTTTTGTGCAAAAATACCCTCTTTTTCAGATAGATCAGTTTGAAATAAATTAGTTTTAATAGCAGAGCATGTTTTATCCAATTTTTCTGTATTTTTAAAAATAGTTTCAGCGTCAAAATGAATAGTGTCATCATCACTACTTAACTCTACAATTTCATAGGCAGTACACTTTTCAAATGATTTGGAATGAGATTTATGACTTGAAGCAATGTCATAACTATTTCTTGACAGCTCAGCTTTGGGTTGCATTGATTTGTCTTTTGTCAGTATAAAAAATAAATCTTTGGTTTCTGTATTGTGATGATAAAAAAACAAGAGATGTTTTAAAACTAATTTTTATTATTGAATAATTTTGATAATTGAATTATTTATCATAATCATCATAAGATTTTTTTTTTCAAATCAAACTTCTTAGGAGAATTTTTGCTTCATTTTATAGTTTTAAAATAAAATTTTATTTTCTTCTAACCTAAAAAAAAATAATAACATATAATCCAATAATTTTATGTTAAATTTAAAACATAAAGTATATTAATTTCTTCATTAAATATAATCTAGCAAAAGATATATATATATATATATATATATATATATATATATATATATATATATATATATATATATATAAATATATATATATGTATGTATATATATATATATATATATATATATATATATATATATATATATATATATATATATATATATATATATATATATTGTTTAGTAATAATATCAATAAAAAAAATAGTTTATATATAATAAATATATTAATATATAAATATTTGAAGTATATTAGTGTCTAAAATTTATCTAAAATATTTTTGGCGGTAGTAGTATAATTTTATTTGTTGATACTTGTAGTCTGTTACATCTAATACAAATAAAATGCTATATATTACATATATTAAATGTAATCAAGCAGAATATACCAGTACAACATTGATACTATAAAAATTATTATTAAATAAATAGATACAAACAAAATAAGTATTTATCTAAAGTATTTTTTGGTTTATAATTACAAAATATTATCAACTAATTAAAATAAACAAAAATTGAACTACCTAAAAAACTTAACGGTGTTAAGTTACATTAGATAAAGTTATATTGCAGATTTAAACTTACTCAGTTTACGCAAACTTTTTAAATGCTTAAATTTGGTCATTAATGGTTATTGATTTTAAGAATTATAGAATTATAAAAATTCATGAATCATGATATAATTGCTATATGTGGATTGGCACACATAGCAATTATTTCAATTATGTGTGCATTTAAGCACTACATTTGTAGTTTGTTATTGCATAGGTAAACTTTATCATTTGCATAGGTAAACTTTATACTTTTTAACAGATATGTTGCGTATTAATTTTTATTAACCTTGTTAGTCATTAAACCTTTTTCTATATAATAGCGCATACGCTAGAAAATAAGGGATTATAAAAGAAAAAAAGAACCAATAACTTTATGAATCTTATTTTCGGCGCCGTTAGTCACTGTATTCCGTAAAATTTGTTGTACCGTAAAATCGCCTAAGTTCGGTTACTAGAGCTTTGAACATTTATCACGTATAAATAAAAAATTTTCAATATTTTTTTCTGAAACATAGAGAAAATTATATTGATAATTGATATTTTAAAAATAAAAAAATGTAAAATAAAAACTAGTACTCAATATTTAATTTAAAATGAAAACATCTACTTTGACCGAACAACTTTCAATATCATCTCATAAGTTCGGCCGCTCTATAAATACTACTGACGTAACACAAACTTAGCGTCACAAATAATAAAAACTAATTTTTAAATGTTGTTTTATTGTAAAATTATGATATAAACTCAGGTAATACCAGTAATAAACTAAGGAGGGTATCGCCCCGGGCTTAAAAAAAAAGTCTAATGGGGCACCATATAAAACAAGAAGGAGCACATAAAAAAAAGCCTTTTTAAATACAAGTAGTACGTCATTGGTTGATAAAATTAAAAATATACTTTTCAATTAATGTATAGGTATTTTCCATTAACAAAAAAACACTACTTTGCTTTAAATGAGCTTTGTATGTTTATTGGCAATTCTTCCATTTATCGTTGACCATAGTAGAACAGCAAGATCCACACAACCTATTGTCACAAGATTCGCAAAGTATCCATAATTGCCGTTAAGCTGTAATTTTATCTCCAAAAAATATGTCACAAGCTTGATAATTTTTAGAACTCAAAGAGCCGTCAGTTAGTTTTGAAATTATTAACAAATTTTTTATTCAATTTAAATACCATGGTGTGTATCCATTATAAAAATGTCAAAGTTTACTGGTAAATTTACAGGTAAAGTTACCGGTAAATTTTACATTCGCAATGCTTATCAACATTTCACAATATTACTGCTCATTGTCTCCTTTGTTGTTTATCTGTGAATGACCGAAGTTAGAGTATTTCAAAATTTCACTAATTTTTATGAAAAGAGTAGTTAATTTTCAAAAATTAATAATTTTTTTTTGTTAATATAATTAATTTGGTGTTCTTAATGATACTAAGATTAAATTTGATCATTTATTTTAATAATTTGCTTATTTTAGATTTTAATAGTGTGCATGTTTAAAAAATGATGTTTTGCTAAAGAATTATTTCAGCAGATTGCATATAAATTTTTTTTTTTTTATAGATCCATATTTATGAACTAATTACAAATATTATTTAATAAAAAAAGTTTGTAAAATTTGAGTTTCGCATGCTATTTTTATATTTTTTCTTAAATTACCGAAGTTACATTGTGACCGAACTTAGGCGATTTTAGGTTATACATCACATGGAAAAAAGGAACCTAAATTAAAAAGATATCAATTTAAATTAAAAAGATATCAATTTAAATTCAAAGATATCAATTTAAATTCAAAGATATCAATTTAAATTCAAAGATATCAATTTAAATTAAAAAGATATCAATTTAAATTAAAAAGATATCAATTTAAATTAAAAAGATATCAATTTAAATTAAAAAGATATCAATTTAAATTGAAAGATATCAATTTAAATAAAGAAGATATCAATTTAAATTAAAAAGATATCAATTTAAATTAAAAAGATATCAATTTAAATTAAAAAGATATCAATTTAAATTAAAAAGATATCAATTTAAATTAAAAAGATATCAATTTAAATTGAAAGATATCAATTTAAATAAAGAAGATATCAATTTAAATTAAAAAGATATCAATATAAATTAAAAAGATATCAATATAAATTAAAAAGATATCAATTTAAAAATTGCAAATTAGAAGTATTATAGTTATCTTTTTTTTATAACTGTATAATTTAAAATATACAATTTTTAAAATAATTTTTCAAGGTAATTTTTTTTTTGGCTGGCTCAAGTGGATCCATGGTAAGGTGGATCCATGTGAAAAATGCAAACAAATGATTTTTTTTTAATTATTGTTTTTATCAGAAAAACCACCTATCTTTCTGAAGAAAGTGATTCTTAATCATTTTTTACATTAAAAAACTGTTTAAGGATCGATGGTGTAAAGGAAAAAGAAGGTGAAAGCTGGTAAGTACGCCATTATTAAATTTGATAAAATTTATTGCAGAGATTTTAAAAAATAAACAGCTGTTTTAAGCGAGCTTATTTTCTAACAAGTTTTTATTTTCTAAAAAATCATAATGGCTTATGAAACAACAGACTTTGAAACGCGGCGTTTGAATATCTTTGAAATTGTTAATAAATCTTTACCACATATAATCATTATGACGACTTTAGCTTTTTAAACGAAAATTACTCCGATTCTGCTTATTTTGATATACAAAATTTTAAATTTGAACTAAAAACCACTATAAATAACTTTACGGTAATACACAATAACATCAGAAGTATACTTATTAATATAGACAAATTAAAAAGCTTTCTCCTTGAATGAAAATTTACTTTCAGCATGATCTGCCTTACAGAGACTTGGTGCTCTGACGAAGCAGCGGAAACAAACTCTGACCTCCAAATTCCAAACTATAAAATATTTTCTAAAGAAAGATCAGTTTGCAAAAGAGGAGGAGGAATTGTGAATTATATACGGAATGATCTAAACATTAAGATAAGAAATGATCTTTCAAACTCTGATGGCGATAGTGAGGTCTTTACAATGGAAGTTATTAACACTGCCTTAAAAAACTTTCTATTTTCTACGTGCTACAGACCACCTGATGGTGATACTTGTAAATTTTCAAATTATATGAAAAATATAATTATGAAAAATAGAGAACAGAAAAAGTTATTCATTATTGGAGATATAAACATAAATATTTTAATGTACAACAAGCATGCTATTCCTAAAAATTTCTTTGACGACATGTTTCAACTTAATATCTTCCCCATTATCAACAAACCTGCTAGGGTAACTTCCAAATCTGTTCTCTAAAATCAGGAATCATTCTCTAAAATCAGGAATAATAAAAACAGATATTTCAGATCATATTCCAATATACTTCTTTTGTCACAAAATTCCACAAAAATTAATAATTCAAAAGTCTTATGTTATAAAAGAATTATCGATAAAACATCTACTCAAAAATTCAAGGACTTGCTATCGGCAAAAAAAAAACACAAAATTTTATATTATTTAATCAAATACAAAAATTTAATGGTGACTTAAAAAAGACATGGGACATTATGAAGGAAATAATTGGTAAAAGTAATTTTAATGTTAACAAAATGCCTTCTAGAGTAATAATTAATGAAAGTGAATCAAACAACAAGCGAGATATTTTCAATGAATTTAACAACTACTTTGCCACCATTGGAGCTGATCTTGCATCAAAAATTCAATGCCCAAATAATACATTTAAAAGTTACTTAACAGGTCACACTGCTCTTTAAATTTCGATGGAAGAAATCAAGACGAACTTGAAATAGCTATTAAATCACTTAAAATTAAGTCCCGAGGAATCGATGATACCTCTTGGAAAGGAGTGTCAGATGTTTTTGAGGAGATACGAATTCAATTTACCAAGTATTTAATTCATCAGTTTCAACAGGTATTGTACCTGATAAACTAAAAATCTCTAAAAATATACCAATCTATAAAACAGGAGAAACCAATTCTTTTAACAGTTATAGACCAATCTCTATCCTTTCGGTATTTTCAAAACTTCTAGAACGTATTTTTAAAACTTCTAGAAGGTATTTTCAAAACTTCTAGAATCTATAATAAATTAAATGAATGATTAAAAACTAATAAAATTATCAATAAAGGTCAATATGGTTTTCAAAAGCTACACTCAACTGAATATGCAATCCTTGACCTCTCAAGTAGGCTATGTTGATCATTTAAAAAAAAAAATTTACATTCGGGATCTTTATTGATTTGTCAAAGACATTTGACACCGTCAACCATGAGATTTTACTAACAAAAATGAAAAACTATGGTATAAAAATCAAGCTTTAAATTGGTTTAAAAACTACCTTAATAACAGACAGCAGTGCGTTATTATAGATAGAAAAAGTAACTCAAGTTTACTAAAAACAAAATGTGGTGTACCCAAGGTTCCATTCTTGCTCCTCTTTTGTTTCTAATTTATGTAAACGATCTTCCAAACACCTCTAATATCTTTAAAACTATAATGTTTGCCGACGATACAAACTTATTTTACTCGTCAAAGACAATCGAAGATCTCTTTGAAAAAAACAAATGCTGAACTAAAAAAAGTTAATGTATTGTTTAAATCAAATAAACTTATATACTTTTCATTCATACATAGCTATCTCATGTATGTAAGTATAGCATGGGGCTATATTTACATACATGAAACATGTTTCAAGACAAGTATACAACAACAAAAAATTTACTCATGCTTAACCCCTACTGGAACAAATGAACACACTAAATATGTTTTAAATAAATATTTTTCAAAGTATACTTTTCATGTTTAAATATAAACTAAGTCTGGTTCCAGAACATTTTACAGCACACTTTTTTAAAAACAATACAAATAAATACAATACAAGAGCAACAGGCAACTTTAAGATACCTTTTGAAACAACAAACACTCTCTGAAAAAAAAGCTAAAAACTACAATAATCAAATTAAACAACTGTAAGGAATTTTTTTAAATTTGAATAAAGAAATAAATAAATGTAACTTTACTTTTAATGCAAATAGATAAAAAAAATAATATTAATAACAAGGTATATATGTAACACATACATATATACCACGTATGCAACTGATTTTTTATGTGTATTACACGTCTAAGAAAATGGTACTCGATGACAAGACTGATTTAAGTTTTCTGCGAGCTTCCTATAACTACAAAAAAGTAATTCTTTTTATCAATCTTACACAAAATTCGTTTTTATCATATTTATACACTAACATTATTTTGAAATGTGGTAAATAAAGTTATAGTGAAACATCTAAACTCTTCTCCAAAATATCAGCAGATTTATTTTTATTTATTGTATTTTTTATTTTAATTGGAGTAATATATTTCTCGAATTATTTTTACGTACACGTTATTATATTGTTGTAATTGGTATTTATTTTATTCATGTCTCAGAGTTGTATTCAACTATACTTTTATTTACTTCGTATATTTCGAACTTTATATTTAAGGTTTATATTTGTATATCTTTACTGCCAATCTGTGATTGGTTACTTGTAAATACTTTGTAGTTGTAAAATAAACATGTATAAAAAAAAAAAAAAAGAAAAAAAAAATTTCATCCTATGTTAATAGTTGTTCATTGCAACGCGCATAGCAACCACAAAAGATTATCGATTTCTTTTTATCTCCTTTTATTTCTTTTTACCTTCTTTTATCTCCTATTATTTCTTTTTACATCCTATAGAAATCTAAATAATTGGTATCTGTGTTATTTAAAATACAGGGTGGGGCAGAGGAACTTACTTATTTAGTTTCTCAATAAAAACAAAATATGTAAAAATGTAGTTTATATTCTTAAACAACATATGGAATAGCGTTGGAAGTTCATGCTGATTTAGTTTTAAAAATTATGTCAGGCAAGTAGCGGCTATTATTTTCAATGCACTGTCTCAGTCAATTTTAAAAGTTATTTTGAACTCTCTGCAGCATAACTACCGGTATGATGACAACAGCGTGACGAATGTTGTTCTTCAATTCATTAAAGGAATTCGGGTGACCGTTGTGACCAATCATATGAGGTAACCTCACATAAAAAAAATTGTAAGGAATTAAATCAGGCAACCAAGTCGGCCAATGCAGGTTGCCTTTTGAGGAGATAAGTTGCCATGGAAAGTGTTACCGCAAAACATTCATTGACACTCGTGCAGAGTGTGACGTGGCACCGTCCTGCTGGAACCACACTTCTCTAACACCAATTTCTTCAAGTGCTGGCAATAAAAATTCTTGAACTATATTGACATATCGATCTGAAGTCACAGTGACTGTCTGGTTGTTCTCTTCAAAAAACCATAGACCAAAATATTTCAACTTGCGATATTGCACAACAAACAGTAACACATTCCAAAGTTGATGAAGTTGTCTGTGGTTGCTTGTGCTCTAATAACGCATGTTTTTCTTATTAACACATTGCTAAAGATGGAAGTGAGCCTCATCAGTAAAGAAAATTATGGTATCTTGAGAATAGCGTCTTGCATGCATTTTTTCAAGCAGCAAAATTACGAGGGCTTAGATCCTGTTCCACTGCCAATTTATAAAGATGGAATTTTAGTTCTTCATGAAGGATTCGTCTGATTGAACAAGTAGATACTCCAACAGCAGCTACATGTTTACGTGCAGAACGCTTAGAAGAGTGCAACACAGATTGCACTCTTCTAAGCGTTCCGACTCCAAAGCAAAATTTTTGAAAAATTCTTTTAATTCTTTAATATATATTACGCAATAATTAATTTTTTTTTTTGCCAAACATAAAAAGTTCTTTGAAGGTTTGAAAGCTCCAGGCATCGATGATATTTCCAGCAACGTAGTAATAGATATCTTACCCTTTATAAAAGATCCTCTTTTTGATATTTTTAACTCATCAATTTGAAAAGGAGTTGTCCCAGAAAAATTTACGATGGCGAAAATTTTACCAATATTTGAAACTGGAGATACGGCATCTCTAACCAATTACAGACCTATCTCAATTCTCTCAGTATTTTCCAACCTTCTTGAACGAATAATCTACAATAGACTATAAATATCTAACTGAAAACAAAATTTTAAGTGAAAATCTTTTTATAGGTTTTCTTAAGAATCATTCAACGGAGGATGCAATCATAGACCTAATGAACAACATCAGTTCATCTTTTAATAAAGGACAGTTTGTATTGGGAATCTATATTGACCTTACAAAAACTTTCGATACGATCAACCATAAAATTCTGATTGAAAAAATGAAAAAGTATGGTATAGAAAACAAAACTATTAAATTGTTCACCATTTATTTAAATAATAGGCAACAATGTGTCATAATCGACGAATCTAATTTAAATCTATTAAAAATAAAATGTGGTGTTCCACAGGGATCAATTCTTGCCCCTTTGTTGTTCCTTATATGCATTAATGACCTTCCTAAAGCCTCTACAAATCTTGATTGCATAATGTTCACAGATGATACAAATCTGTTTTATTCATCTTCTCCTGCCGATGATCTTTTTGGTAAAGTCAACCTTAACCGTCAACAACTTAAAACATGGTTCAGTGCTTCAGAGCTCAAATTAAGTCAAATTATCAATAAAAAAATTATCAATAAACATACAAAAAAATAAATATATTTTATTTCATTCAAAGCAACAAAAAAAAGCACTTCCATCAATTCTTCCCTCTCTAAGTATCGATTTTAACAATATTGAAAGAACCCAAAAATTTAAATTTCTTGGAGTGGTTAAAGACAAAAATGTTTCATGGACAGCCCAAATAAAGACCATCAACACTCAAACATCTAAAAAATCTTGGTTTACTTCTCAAAGCTAGACCATTTTTATTTAAAAAAAATTAAAAACTCTTTGTTTGTACATAGTCATCTTACATACGCTAACATTGCTTGGGGAAGCGCACACAAGACAAAATAAATGTATCTTTATCGACGGCAAAAACATGCTTCTAGAATTATATATCATAAAAACAAGCATACACATGCTAAACCTCCATTAAAAAAAATGAAAGCGCTAAACATTTATCAAATTAATATCTATGCTAATACACTATTTATTCTAAAATATAAAATGGGATTAGTTCCTTCACGATTTACAGAAAACTTCTTTCATTCAGTTACCATTAAGTTTAACACTAGAGCAACTCGTAACTTTAAGCTACCCCGAAAAAAAAAAAACTGTCAATTCTCTATCTCTTATCGCGGCCCCTATTTATATAACAAATTAATTCCAAAATACACCTTAATTACTCTTCCTGACAATATATTTTCTTTAAAGTCAAAACTTAATTATCTTGTTCTTAATATAGATAATTACATAGAGTTGTTCTATTTCACATGGTAAATCAAAATTTGAACTAAAAAATCTACATTGTGAGAAAAGTCGGATTTATTTCTAAAAAACATTGAAAAATTAATAAATAAATAAAATATAAAAAAATAAAAAAATACACACACACAAATCATAATACAACTAAAAAAAAACAAAACAAAATTTTATTACAATAGTATTTAAAATATTTGTTCATAAGAATCACAATGTTTAGGTGTATCTTGCGTAATACCCTTAGGTTCTCGATGATAAGACTTATTTAGTCTTCTACAAGTTCCCTATAACAATATAATCTATCTTAATCTTCATTATACATTCAACTAATACTTCATTATACATTCAACTAATACTTCATTATACATTCAACTTATACTTCATTATACATTCAACTAATACTTCATTATACATTCAACTAATACTTCATTATACATTCAACTAATACTAAAAAATTAAAAAATAAAAATTAAACTATTTTATTTTTATTTTTTAATTTTTTTCAATGGCTTCTTCTTTTTTAACTGAGTGTTTTTTTTTTTTATGTTGAAAGTATTTTAGCAGTATTTGGTTAAATATAATCATTTGTAAGGGGAGTATATTTTGCTTATATTACGATGAGAAAAAATTTTAACTAATATGTAGTTGTGAAGATTTAAATAAAAAAAGGTTAAATATTTTGTACATACACGTGCAATACCGAGAAGTTTTACAATTGGAGTCCGCAAAAAGTGTCGCGACTCCGACTCCACAGCTCTGGTTTTCAGGTAATTTCACTGTTTGTGGAAGCCCAGATTTTTTCTTTTTCACATCACTAGTTTCTCAGAAATTTTTGACCCATAAAACAGTTGAATTTTAGCCAGAAACACGGCCATGGGGTGCAGTATTGAAGCGTGCACGAAATGTACGTTGCGTAACGATGATGGAATGACCATTACAAAAGTACATCTTAATAGCAAATGCTCGTTGCAGCTTTGTCCACTCCAAGAAGCAACTGAAATAAGAAGGATATAAACTTTAAGATACGCCCGCTCGAATGGCATTACCCTCACCCCCCTCTCATAACAGTAGTCATTGCCTCAGGACTACGAACCAAAATAAGTGAATTCTTCTGCTCCACCCTGTATATCTACTATGTATTTAAATGGACGCCTGTAATTGAAAGTTAACCAAGCGCCATCTGTATTGTTTTGAGAAAATGGTTTTCTCTCTGTTTATTACACTATACTGGATATACATTTCACTTTTTTTCTTGATCACTTACTGCTTATTGACAAAACTATAGTTAAAGCAGGTTTTTATTACTATATAAATTTGACAATTCTCCACAAGATAGCGCCAATAACTCAATTTATTTAAAAATGGCGCTTGGTTCCTTTCCATTTAAAGACGTCCAAGTATTCTGTTTTTATGCGTTTCTGTTAGTGTTGTTACGACTTTCAAATAACTCGACTGTCGACTAAATCGACTAATATATTTTCTAAAATCAGATAATAGATTTTTAAAAACCGACTTAAGTTGACTTTAAGTTGATTTAGTCGAAATATGGAAATAAATTTTTTTTTTGAAATAAGTTTTAATAAAAATAATAATGTCATTTTTATTTTTCATTTTTTAGCATCATTTCATTTAATTATTAACGAAGCAAAACAATATGAGAGCAGGGCCACTCCGACAACAAGGACAATTTCTTCATAAGATTTTTTTTTTAATTCCAATAATTTTTTACCGTCTTAAATACTTGCTAAATATCAAAAAGTCTATAAAACCATATTTACAATTCGATTGTATAGGTGACGGTTGTATAGGTTTTGAAGCTTTACAACTTAATTTTTCTCCAGAGCCCTAAGTCAGCTTGGGTCGGCCCTGTTTGAAAATATTTATGAAAAGCACGAGCAAAAAGTAAGCAAAAACAATAAAAGATTAATGAAATATATAACCGAATATATAACCGAATGAAATATATAACCGAATGAAATATATAACCGAATGAAATATATAACCGAATGAAATATATAACCGAATGAAATATATAACCGAAGAATTAATTAGGTAAAAATAATGCTAACATACTATGAGTTAGATTAAACTCTAAGTAAATAATCAAAAAGTAAATAATCAAAAAGTAAATAATCAAAAAGTAAATAAAAAGTTAGGTAGCATGTAAAAGTTAGAATAGTACATTCTATTGTTATTATATGAAGAAACAAAAATTAAAGAAAAATTGAGTCAAATAAGAAGATATAAAGATATTAGGACTATAATCTTTGGTATTTTTATAACATGTCTGAAAATTCACGTGTTGAATAAAATGACAATCATTCATAGTATTGATAAAATTTGATTCGTTTTTGAGACTGTTTGAATTAAATGCGTTGCATTCTACGTTCCATTCGATGTCAGCATAATTGAAGTTGTCTGCAATAATTAGTCCATCGAATTTTTTAGACAAGATTGAGCGATTACCATTATAAAAAAATTCATAAATTTTATTGTCACTTATAGTGGTTAGAGAAGTGTTAAGATTGCCCTGTGCATCGAGAATCATTGACCTATATATATCCTTGCAGCAGCTTTTCTTTGCAAATTGATAAACAGCACCACTGTTACTCGACACAATCGGCATTTAGTATCCTATTATTTGTTTCAGTATTGGTATATTTTGAATTAACATAAATGGCTACACCACTCCCAAATTAGCAGGATCTTTTCTGAACAACTGATAGTTATAGTATGAGGAACGGATGTTTCTGTAAACTCTTTTTCTGTGATAAAAATAATTTTAAAAATTGTGATGAAAGGCAATTTTTCGAAGTTCTTGCATTTTGTTCTTTAAGAATTTCGCATTGGTATAACAATAATTCAACGAAATTCGAGCCGAGTAACAAGTTGAATTAGATGATGACGGCGGTGTAATGGTGAATTTAAATGTATAAAGGTTTTTGAATTACTGATTGGTTTTAGTTTGCCTCTCTTCAAGGCTTACTTTGATCAGTGAATCTCCTTTAATAATGAATTTAAACTTGCTTTCTTTATTCGATCCTTTTAATTTGTTGTTTTCTCTCTTCAATAAGTTTTTTCTTATTTTCTCGCTCCATTGGAGGTAAATCTGCGCTAATACTTGTCTATAGTTTTCATTGTTTCTTAGTCTTCTTGTCAAACTTAATGGGTCAGAAAGATCTATCTTATTGTAAAATTCTACTAGAATCGGAGTTGGACTATTCTGTGTTTTGATTGAACTTTTGATTTTTGAATTGAGTTACTCTCCTCATTCTTTCAGTACTTAATCCTATTGATTCAAGTAAATTTGTTGTGTTATTTTTATCTATATTGATACGTTTATTTCAGTTATTGCGTTAATTACAGCAATTTGTTTCGGTGATTTAAGCAATCACATGGGTTTCGGAAAATTACTCTAAAATGATTTAGGTGTGGGAGCAGTTTTTTTCTTCTATAGTTTACTTAATTGATTTTTAAATGAGAATTTATTTTTTATAAGTGGCCAACCAATAATTTTTCAACACGTGAAAGTGGCTAGTCATCGGCTATACACTTTTGGTGGCTATCACTTATAGTCCAATAAGGGGACCGTTCAAAATGCTTATATAGATTCACTTAAAATTTGCTATAGAATGTACAATTAACAATTATAAATTGGGTGTGCATACTACGCAGAGCATCATTTAAATAAGAAAATCAAAACCAGTTTTAAAATAAAATGTTAAAAGAAACTTAAATCTAAATTTATTAGAGCGCATTGACCGATTAGCATATTTTTTCTTTTTCTTAAAACATATCTTCAATTAAGTTTCTCGCGTTTTTAATTTTTTCATAAATTCTTTTTTTATTTCTAAACTTTAAATATATAAAACAATCTATAATAATTTAGATGCAAACATGATATTTGATTAATCAAAAAGTTGAATAACTCAACAAAACTAAAATTAAACATTAGGTTAAAAAAAGTTACCAATCTCGTTTTCTATAATGAAGAATCAACATTTCTACCAAGAAAATTAGTCTACCTTTTTCTATTAGGATGAGGTTGAGTGGATGAGGTTCTGACAACGAGGATGAAGTTGTGACCATGAATAAACAATATAGTGGGAGGAACAAGAGTAAACACTCGGTAAACACTCGGTAAACACTCGGGAAAATAGTTTAAATTCTAATACCAGATTGAAAATTTTAAGAAATTGTCTATGAATCTAAAAAATTCAAAAAAAATTCAAAGAAGCACTAAAAATATTTTTTTTTGGTCCTGGGGTGACCTCAAATTAGATGACCGTAAAACAATATAATGTTTTAAACCGATAAAATAAGGGTGCATTAATAGCATAATTTAAAGAAAAAGCAACTTCAAATAAACATTAAGCAACTTCAAATAAACAATTAGTAATTAAAATAAGGTTAAACGCATAAAAAAAAGTTATATTTATATATATTTCAATGAAATGTAACTAATTTTTTTCAAAATTTGATAATAAATTAATAAAAATAAATTTTGTTCATTTTTATTCCAAACACTGACCAAAACACTAAACCAGAACACCGGGTATTTTAAAATCATTAAAAAAAACAACGCCTTAATGAAAAATTTATTAATAAAAGAATTTTGAAAATAAGTCAAATTACAAAAGTTACGAAAGCCTTTTTGATTCAATTATAAAGTTGTACTATACTAATCATTTCATAAAAAATTTAAAAATAATTTACAAAAAACAAGGTGCATAGTTAAAGACGTCATAATAGGTAAAAAAAAATACAAATTGTAATAGTCTTAAAAAAAAAAACGCGCAAATTTAGCATCAAAAATTCAACTTAAAAAATCTGATTTTTAATCATACCTAATGGAAAACAATAAACTAACTGAAAAAGAATTATCTCATACTGCCAAACAAAGGTATAGGTATTGACGATGTTTGCAGTAATGTAATAATAAGCAGTGTGGCGCAGTGGTAGCGCACTTGCCTAAGAAACAACTTCCAATTAAATGCTCATCCGCGGTGCTCTGTGATAAGATCGTAAGGACTTCTTGGGGCACCTAAATAAAATTAAAAAATAATAATAATAAAATCAATTTCTTATTTAAAATCTCCGCTCGTGCATATTTTTCAATTTGTCTCTGAAAAAAGGAATCTTTCCTGATATTCTAAAACTCCAATTACAGACCAATCTCAATACTTACATTGCCCAGCAAACACGGGGACTTACAAAAAATGTACAATGAACGTTCAGACGGAACGTCTCGCACGCGTTATAAACTGATTCTAGAATAGACGCTCAATAACGTCCTTTCAAGACGTTCTATAGACGTCGTAAAAAGACTAAAATAAGATTTTCCGTTAAAGTGCAGTTATACATTTGCCTAGATGTTTAATGAATTGTATTTTAACATTAGTTCTTATTGTTTGTAGAGTTCAAAGCAAATTATCATGTTAAATGAATGTAACACTCAATGTGGAAAATGAGATATATAAATTTTTTTGGAACTTGATTTTATAGATAGCAAAAGGCAACTCTTTTTAAGTGATTTGTTGAATAGTAACATTTTCGTAAAAAAACAACAAGACATTAAAGAAAGTGTTTTGTTTCCGCAAGATTACAACAAAAAAAAAGTAAAAGATTTGGAAAAAAAAAATGGTTTTAAAGTTAAGCCTAGGAGAAGAAGATAAAAATAAGGTACGCCGACTTGGAGATCGTTAACGAAGAAATACTCTTCGTTTTGGAGAAATTGTAGAAAATGACTCTGAAAGCTGGAATGACTCGGAAAAAAAAATTATTAATTTGTTAGAAAATGAACTTAATAGAAAGGAGTAGTTATTGAAAGAGCTCAAAGAACACGGAAATAGACCCAAAAAAACCAAGAACAATTGTAACAAAATTACTAAACTACAAAGATAAGGTTGAAATTTTAAAGAATGCAAACAAACTAAAAGGATCGGGAATTTACATTAACGAAGATTATTCAATCAAAGCTGCGATTAACGAAGATTATTCAATCGAAGCTGCGATTAACGAAGATTATTCAATCGAAGCTGCAATTAACGAAGATTATTCAATCGAAGCTGTGGCAATTCAAAAAAAACTTTTTGAAGAGTGTAAAAGTCATATAGTTAAAGGTAAATATTCTATTGTCATTTACAATAAGTTAATTGTCAAAGAATTTAAAAATAAAAATTTTGTTAAATGATTTTTTTTTTTGTACATATGATATTTTTTGATTTTTATTAATTTTTCTTCGTTATATTACTTTTATTTACAATGGTCGAGGATTCAGCTTTAAAAAACTTTAAATTTAATTCATTACTAACTAAAAATTTAACACTTTTAGAAAAAGATTCTGATCCTGCCCAGCCAGCATGTCCAATTAGGCCTCACATGGGGCCCAAGTGGACAGCTCTATGGGGCCCACATCCCGCCCAAGGAAAATTGTCGCTGGGCGTGAATTGGGGCTCAAGTGGGCAGTCCATATGGGCTGCCCACCTGGGCCTCAATTCACGCCCAGCGACAGAATTCAAGTTTTGTTTTTTAATTTTTTTTAAGCAGTGAAAAAAACAACAACTTAAGCAACACTTAAGTGTTAATTAAGTTTTAGATTATCTAAAATTGATTAAAATTAATCTATAATTTTACCAGGATTTATTTTTTGCAATGTGATTTAGATTAATTATGCAGGATGTATTCAAATTATATGAAAACTATTCAAAAACCAATTATAAAATTTCAACTTTTTAAGGAACAGAAAAAATACGCTGCTACGCGTTTACACGTGTACCTGTGAAAATTGTAGCCTAATCTAGTACTAGATTAGGCTACAATTTTCACAGGTCGGATTACTTTTTAGGCGCCCGAAAAACATACTGCAACACCGAAAAACAAAAATATATGATCAATTTTGCAGGTCGTATCTTTAACATATTTTAAAGAACCTTTTGCATTTTGCATAATTAAATTATACTGCCAATATAATTATTATGAACACTAAGTAAAATACAACATAAACACCTCGAACAAAATACAACATTATAAACACCTCGAACAAAATACAACATTATAAACACCTCGAACAAAATACAACATTATAAACACCTCGAACAAAATACAACATTATAAACACCTCGAACAAAATACAACATTATAAACACCTCGAACAAAATACAACATTATAAACACCTCGAACAAAATACAACATTATAAACACCTCGAACAAAATACAACATTATAAACACCTCGAACAAAATTGGAAAATGCATATTATACAAGTGAAGCAATAATCGTTCTAAAAATGCATAAAATATTCGAAGTCAAACAAAAAATTGCAAAAATGTATATACCGTTGATCTAAATATCACAAAATGTTGCAGTATTACCAGGAATTTGTTTATAACAAAAACAATAAATTAAATTCAAGTATATAATGTAAATAGAAATGTTCTTAAACTTAACAAGAAACACCAGTTATAGAAATATTAAAAAAAAAGAGATATGTACATCAAGTAATAAGATAGCAAAAAAATGTACATAGCAGTCAACAAATTTGGATTGATACATGAATTTATATTATGATCACTTCCTGCTTTCAGGTTGTCTTTCCTTCTTGACGTAGCCTCGTTTCATTTGTTCTTTTGGCTCTTTCCGCTCGTTTGCCACCCCGATCTCGCGCCCCAGTTAACCATTTGCCTATAGCTATCTCGATATCTTTCACAGTTGCACTCGAAGTTAGCACATTTTGCTGAACAGCACCTAAAAAAGGTTATAGTTACTAAAACACGTGCTATTTCCTTGATATAAAATTACAAAAGAGAAAAAATCTAGGTCATAGACTTATCACCTCATATTATAGTGATGCAATATTATTATTTATTATTAAATAAAAAAATTCAACACAACAACACAAAACACTTGAAATAGTATCATTAACTAAATGTAGACTAATCTTATAGTAGTCTACAGTACTACTATGATGCAAATATATTTGCATCTTTAATTTTCATAATTAAGAAATTATTTGGGCTCAAAACCTATTTGGGCTATAAAAAATATTGTAACAATAATAAACAACAACAAATACAAAATACAATTTCATAGGTACCGCAGAATACATTGAAAAATTCAGTTCCCTTTATTCCTTTTTTATTGTTGGTTCCACTATAATTAAATTGGAGAGCTATGTTATCTGGCATCACTGCTTTCATCATCCTTGCTACAGCTTCAAAAACTTTTGGTCCTCCAAGACTGCTCAAATGAGAAACCTATATTCAAAGTTACTATGCATTTTAACATTTACTAAAATTTATAAATAAAAATTTATTTCATACTAGGTCTTTCTGATTAATTAAACAAAATTGTTTGATTGCATTGTAGAGTTATATTTATTAAAAGCATTTAATTGTACAAATTGTTTAACTAGATCTACTTTGGTAATAAAGTTTACAATTATTTCAAAAACACACAAATAGCACTTCTTTCATAAAAACTGCTTAAATTATATAATGTAATTTAAATTTAAACTGTTTTCTAACCAGAGCTTTTGAAATGTTGTAGTCTGTTTTGAGCTGATCGTTTAATAGCTGGAAGTCATGGAGTTCTTTTATAGGAATAATGCCACGGGAAAGTTGTGAAATGTGGTAAGACGCTTGTCTTACCACATTTTTTTGTTGCACTAAAGCATTTAAAATATTTCCATGAATAGTTTGGGTGACTTTTATTTCCTGTACAGTTTTTAAAATTGCTTCGAAATAAGGTCTTAAATTCGAGCCTATAAAACAGAATAACTGAGCATTTAAAAAAATTGATTACTGCTGTTAACGCTACACGCTACTAATTCTGATATAATTAAAAATTGTATAAGCAAACTCTAAGGTGTTATCGTCAACAAAAATTGTAAACAAAATCAGTGTCATATACATAACAATTATGCAGTTACTGCAGCAGGAACTATTTGCATTAAATCTTGCTTCCCTTTGAAAAAATTGATGAAAGTTGTGTGTGCAAAAATTTGTATGATAACAACAATTTATTAAGTTTATTTTGGCATGAACGTAATCGTATACTATAAATAATATAAAATACGCTAACCTCCTGAATAAAAATTCTAATATTATACTAACCTTGGATATCTTGGCCAATATCAGGAACAACTTCAGCTATAGAAACAAGAGTTGTGTCATGAGCAGTCAATGGTGTATGCTGAATGGTTGAGCTAGTAGTAGGCGTACTGCATATGGCTGGTGAAACGTGTCCAACAGAAAAACCAACAGGAGAATTTGTTGTACAAGGCGGACGACAAGGAGTGATTTGTAATGATTGAACAGATGTAGAACTGGAAGGATTATATTGAACATTAGAATTTATTCTTGGAGGTGGACTGGGAGGTTGCAGCAAATTTGACTTTTTTCTAGGATATTCTTCATTGTCAGTATCAGAATCTGAAGAAATTCGCTTTGAAGTAATGAAACGCCTGAAAGTGTAAAAATATTATATATAGTCGAGAAATAGGCCATCCAACGGAAACTGGTATTAGTATTTAGTTTTTTTTTTGTTTGGGTAAGTTTTATATCCATTTTTAAACACTTGTGTGGTTTGGATGGTTTTTCATGACATATAAATGCCATTATAAAAGAGTAGAAACAATGTTTTACAACAGGATGACCTTCATGGCATTAACATAAAGCAGGTTGTACTGGATTACATGTTACTAATAGCAGGATAACCTTACTTTACGTAAGGATAACATGACCTGACTATAACTGAATATTAATTTAATAAAATGATTGAAATATGAGTTACATATTTTATGTTCAAATGAGTTACATATATATATATATATACATTACAAATGAGTTACATTGTTTGAAAATTATCTATTAAATCAAAATTTAATTACGGATTGTATGTAATAATAAGGAAACAACAAGGTTTTCTTACCCATGTTTACTCCTCTTTGAGGTTTGTTTGCGCACTGGAGCATCTTGGTCAGTTGTGCCAATGTCTGATTGACTCAAGGCTTTTTTCACCTTTTTTTCAGCCTTTTCATAAGTTGCTAAAATATACAGCTAAAAATTGATATTAATTCATGCTCAACATTTTTTTTAAATTTCTTTGCATCATTTGTATCAAAAAAATTATTGTGTGAATATAAATTATGCCTACAAAAACATTATATTGTACCTGCTCTTCCCAGAACTCTAATAAAAAACTTTGGCCAAGTTACCAATGACTCACATTAATCACTAACAAGCTTTTTAATTGTATTTCTGCTTACTTTAGAAGGAAAGAAGCACTCTTCTTCCTCTTCTGAAACAAACCATGACACTGGGATAGTGGCTACACTATGATTACTTATAAATTCGACAATAGCAAACTTAAATGACATGTTGCTGCAAATAGAAATTTGGAAGTGAGGAAATGATACTATATTTAAATAATTGTCATTTCCTATATTTGAAATATAGTAATATTTAATGGATATAAATATTAAATACTAGATTTTCTATATTTGAAATATAGTAATATTTAATGGATATAAATATTAAATACTAGATTTTCTATATTTGAAATATAGTAATATTTAATGGATATAAATATTAAATACTAGATTTGTCGTTGAGATTCAACATTACCGAATCAAACGCTCTTTTAGCTTTCCTTTGTATAGTTCGAATACTGAACGCCATTGTGATATCTTATAAAATAAAATATTAAAGTTTTTTAATTTTCCCAAATCAATAATTTTCCCAAAAAAATTACATAAAATGCTTAAATTTAATAAATTTTTTTGATGCAATTAGATAGAACTTTTTTATCTGTGGTCATTATGCAATTATCAACATTCTATATAAGATGATGCATATTACGAACCCAGTAAAACCACTGATTTAGGACTGAAAAGGAAATTAGAAAAGAAATCAGACAAAAAAATATTTAAAACAAATTTTTCGGTTTAAAATATAAAATCAAATAATATTCCCTAATTTTCCCCTGATTTCAAAGTTTTTTTTTAAAAATGTCCTGAATTTTAGGTATTCCCTCTATCTTCTAAATTTTAAAAAAGATTCTCTTGAGTGCCCTGTAATACAGGGCACTCAGGGGAATCATAGAGCCTCTATGATTCCCCTGCAGCAATTTTAAGACTATAGCAGGCTGGAACTAGTTATTTGCAATTAACTGTACACTAAATACTCATAGTGTGTGCACAAAAATACAATTTGTATAGCCAATGTCATAACAATTTTTAAACCAAAAACAAAATAAGTTAAATATAATTCATATCTATCTTGTATATTTATACTTTTTTATTTTAATGAAATCAAATACAAGCAACTTTAAAGTGAATTTTAAATTTTGATATGAACAGCAACTGTCTTAAATATTTACCAGCTTATAGCATTAAAACAATACAACAGTACATGTACCATAGGTAAAATATAAAAAAAGGATAAATAAAATTAACAAATAAAGAAAGCTTTATAATAATAATAATCAACAGGCAGTCTGTGATCCATTGAATATTTACAGTCAGTTGATTATGGTATCCAGGGGAATATCAAGATAGTTTAATTAGTCTGTCAGACTAATTGATCCATCTTAATATATACCTGTATATAACGATTAATACATCTATTAGCATTTAAAAAAAAAAATTTACAAAACGTAATGAAATAATATAAATAAATAGCTTATTTAAAATGCCAAAGGACAAAAATGAAAATTTAAAATACAGAGCTTTTCAGTTAAACTATAATTGTGTAGCGAAGTACCACATACCAATATTTATAAACTAAATTTTATAATGAAAATATTTTTTTTTATAAATAATACTATAAATAAGTAACTTACAGAAAAATTGCTCTAGCGCATGTACAAAATTTGCAAAAAAGGTTAAAAAGGTACGATCGTCAGCCTTTTTTCGCTTCGAAGCATTTATATTTATTTATAAAAGCGAGCGCTTTTATAACTATATTTTGTATTCAAGGGCTAGCCCACATGGGGCCCATGTAGGACCCTTTTAAAAAGCCCACGTAGGGCCTACTTGGGAAAGCCCATGTGGGGCCCAATATGACATGCTGGCTGGGATATATATATATATATATATATATATATATATATATATATATATATATATATATATATATATATATATATGTATACAGCATGGTGCAAAACTGAACCAGAATGCATAATATTTTTATTTTCTTATAAAGAATTTAGCATTTTGAGAATTAATATTGCTGGTAGGAATTATTATTAAAAAAACAATTTTTATTAAGTATTTATTGAAGAAAAATATTTACTTACAAAATAATAAATGAAAAACATGGTGAATCAATTTGGCACCAAGCGAAAAAAACTGTCAATTTTTGTCAATTTTTAATATTTTGTCCATAATCCTTTAGCTTTTTAAACTGCTGCTAATCTTCTACTTGTGCTCTTTGCAAGATTTTCGCAAAGGTTTAACGAAATATTTTCCCACTGTTCTTGAACTCGTTCATATAACACATTAATGGATGATGGAGAGTCAGAATAGTTATTAACGAGCGCTTTTTTTAATTGTGACCACAAATTTTCTATTGGGTTCAAATCAGGACTTTGTGCTGGCCATTCTAGCACTTGAGGTCCTGCGAAGCAAACCAATTTTTAACCATTTTAGCAGTGTGCTTTGGGTCATTGTCCTGTTGAAAGATGACCTCATTTATTGGGTAAGGCATATTTTCAACAGTTTCCAATAATTCGTGCTGTAAAATAGCAAGATACATTTCCTCATTCATGTTTTCAACTATTCTTCAAATTGGTCCCAATCCATAAGCCGTCATACACCCCCATAGTTTAATATTGCCTCCCCCGTGTTTTACTGTCTGAATAAAATCTTTTTGGGTTAATGGTTCACCTTCTCTTTTCCAGCTCCATTGGCAGCCATCAGTGGTATACCGATTAATTTTAGTTTCATCTGACCAAATAACTTTCTTCCAATCATCTTCTGTAAAGTTTTCATATTTTTTTACAAAGTTTAATCTTGCTTTGATATTTTTTTTACTAAGTAATGGTTTTTTTTCCTTTTCAATTGCTTGAAATTTACTTTTTTTGAGATCTTGCTGCACTGTCCACCTGCTCACATTTTTTCCTATATCACGTTACAAAAGTTTAGCTGCATGAGATGTCGATTTCTCCATTAGTCAAATATCTGATTACTCTTCTACTGTCTACCACACTCAACTTCTTTGGTCGACCGCCAACATTTTTTTTAGAAAATGTCCACATTTTTTTCTAATCCATTGCACAGTACTTTGACTAACTTTTAATTTAGAAGCAATTTTACGAGTTGTATTTCCTTCTTCAATCATCTTTTTTATTAAATCACTCTTTGTCTTTGAAATTCCTATTATATTAAAAAACATAATCATAAACAATAAATTTAAACAATAAAATTTATAAAAATAAAAAATTATTTTAGATATAAATATAGTCAATTGATTTGCTCACAAAATTATTAAATTAATTTGAGAAAAATAATAAAGATATTGCCTTTGCCAAGTATGGTGCAAAAGATGTTTGTCTCTAGATAAAAATACTTGTGCATTGGGGTAAAAGGAGGAGGCATAAAAAGTCGTAAAAATTAGCACTTTACTACTGTAATAATCCCGACAGCACTAATATATCGAAAACAAAATAAACCATAGTTTTGTATTTTTTTAAAAACTCTGGTTCAGTTTTGCACCATACTGTATATATATAAATGTATATTATACTGTTATATACATATATATATATATATATATATATATATATATATATATATATATATATATATATATATATATATATATATATATATATAAATGTATATTATACTGTTATATACATATATATATATACATATATATATATATATATATATATATATATATATATATATATATATATATATATATATATAAGTAAAAGTACATATATATATATATATATATATATATATATATATATATATATATATATATATATATATATATATATATATATATATATATATATATATATATATAAGTAAAACTAGCTATAAATAGGTACATTAATATAGAATACATGCATATACATCTTATCATATATTTATTTTCTAAACTATTTTTGTAATATTATTGAACTTTATAAAGTTACATGCTCCTATATATAAAAAATTATGTAAGAATTATTTCCTTATAGTTAAGTAACTATTTTAATTGTTAGCAGTTAATAATATTTGTAGGTATGTTTATAGATTGTTATTCAATATAAATTTAGGTTAAGTTTTGTAAAATAGTTTGATATAGTAAAGTTAGATTTAGTGAATTGCTACAATCCCAAATAAAAAAAAGTTTCAAGATGAAAATCAAAATCTCTGTCTGAAAACATAATCAAGACAGCTTATTGCATTCAGCGATTCTTGGGAATTACAAGAAATCTGCAAATTGTGTAGAACAACTTTGGACAGGAAACAAGAAGGTAAGAAGTTATACACCCTTCTTTGTTCAATTTCAATTCAATACAAATGAGACCTGAAACAAAAAACACAATGAGTAATTGTTAATCTGCCAATTTAGTTGTTCAAAGCTGCAAAAAAAAAAACATCCTCTTGAAGGGAAAATCACTATTGAGAAAGAACCTAATGTACGTTGCAGCACATGCCTCTGCCCTTTATGAAAAGGTTTGCTTTGCCAATGCTCTCAAATAAAGTTAAGGGAAAAGCTTTAATTTTTAGTAGCCAAACAAATTGCAACTTGAGTTATTTCCACTAAACAATTATTCCCTGAAGGAACTATTCGACTTGCTAGAGGGCCTCTACTTACAATTACCCCAGGTAAATATTAATACTTAAAATATTTTTGAATCACCACTTCGAATCAACCTCTCACTCGAAGTACTGGCAAAGGCACTAGAGTTAAGAGACAAATTCTAGTTGTGGTATTAGAAAACTTGCCAGACACTCACTACAACATTGAGAAAAATCTGGTCACTAATTAATGCAAATGGTGTTAAACTAAATTTGGGTTGCATTATAAAAACAATTTTCAGCAATCTGGCAGGGTTGTTGCTCGTGAAAAGTTGTTTGGCAATGTCATTCGAAAGCCAATCATCAGTTGGCCTGTTCTGATTTCGGAAATAATCCCACTAATAGAATCGCATCTCTTTATAGAAGTTGTCAAATATCTTTTCAAAATACTTAAAACTGCTTGGATAGAAGCTGTTAAGTGGACAGCTGGCCTCCACATTTAAAAGAGCCTATGTAATGGGGGCCAATTTGAAGGAAATGAATGCAGGAAGCTTCTTAAAAGTGTGGATGTGCTCCAGCAACTTGCTGATACAAACTCGATTCTTAACACTCTTCACATAACTGAAGCATTCAAAAGGTTTAATTTAGTTGTAAAATCTTTGTATTTATCCTTCAGCCTTTGTTGAAATAATTGAAAATTTCAAATGGTGTTACTTAATGATAACTGGGGCAAGCGTAACACTCAAAATTCACACCGTCTTCTATAACATCAAATGTTTCATCATTTGTAAAGGATCACCCTTTGGGTTCTATAGTGAACAAACAGTTGAAACTGCTCATCAAGAATTTTATTAACATTGGTCAAAGTATAAACGAAACAATAATAATCCAAAATACAAAGAAAGATTGTTATGGTGGATAACTGATCTGAACAGTAAGCATCTTTAAAGAGCTGCTACCATAACTTAATTTATTAGATTAGGCAACAAAAAATCATAGCTTGCGGTTTATAATGAACAGTTTAATGATTAACTGGTGTTAGTAATTATGAATTTAAATATTACATGTAAAAATATTAAAGAGTAATCGACTAAAAGAGTATGTTAAACTATTTTGAATAAATTTCTTGTGAAGAAAATTAAAGACCATGTCTTACAATTTAATCAAATGCTATTTGATGGTAAGATAATGTAAAAAATAGGGTTTATATAGTTATTTTGTCACATAATTTTGAATGTCAGCTTTTAGAATTTCTATTTATTTCGTCGTTTTACACATTTTACAATGTTATCTATAAATTTAAACAAATATATATAATTACAAGCTGACTGGGGCAAGTAGAAGTCAAAATGACTTATCATCAAGCCCCTTTGTGAAATACAAAAAAAATACAATTAAATTTTACATCTTCCAATATTACATAAAAGAGTGAAATTAATAAGTTTAAAAAAAAAATTAGGTTAGAAACTTTAGAAGGTTAAAAAAGAACTTAAAGTTAAAAAAAGAAGAAATTTAAGATAAAGTTAAAATATAAAATAACAAATAAAACATTACAAATCTGTACATATTCGTATACATATTAAAGACAATAAACAAAAAAAAAAAAAAATTAATTCGCTTCATATGCATATACATATTCAATACAATATTAAAATTAAATAAAGTACATAAAAAACTAAAAATACAAAATTGTTTCGATTTTCTTTTAAAAAAATAAGAGAATGTACGTAATGTTTAAATTTAGTAAGTGTTTTTTTATAGTTCTTTTAAATGTAGCAATAGATTTTATTTTTTTCATATTTTCGTCAAGAACCGAATTCCACAGGCGTGGTCCCCGGCATATAGTCGAGAAGTCAGATTTTTGGAGTGATGTTAGTGGGATGTAGTAATTACTCATTGAATGTCTTGTTTCATATTTATGACTAATTCGAGTGAAACTTTTAAAAAAATATTTTGGATTCATTTCATTTTGAAGTTTAAACATAAATAACAAGTTATGGTATATATTTAGTTTGTATACATTTATTTCCTTTAGTTTATTTCCTTGAGTTCGCACTTTCCTTGCTCGGCACTTTCGTATCTACTTGCGCCCAAAACTAATCTACTTGCTTGTTTGCCCAGGCAATATTACAATAGTTAATATGACTATGTATAAATGAAAAGTATAAATTTTTTAAACATAAATTATTTAAAAGATGTTTTGTCTTGTACATAATCCCCAGGGTCTTTGAAACTTTGTTCTCGACTAGCTTTAATTTGGCTTTTCCAATTTAAATTCTCATCGAAAATTATTCCTAGTATTTTCATTGAAAAAACTCTTTTTATTTTAATATTGTTAATTGTTAGTTCAGGTAATTTGAGTATTTAAGAAGCTCAGCTGGCATCAGACGTCTCACACCCTGTAAATATCCATGGCTAACATCACCCGAAAGGACCGAACAAATCCTTTTAGATGGGCATTATATAGACCTAGTGTGAACATTTAGAGCTGTTTTTGAAATCTTTTAACTACGTCCAAGCCATTTTTTTCATTTTTAAGTTATATAGTGAAAATAACCAAAACCCAAGATTTTCCAAAAAAATAAACAGCTCAAAATCATAAATTACAGTGATTTTTTTAAGTTGAAGGTATATAGAGATCATAATAAAATAATTTTAAGTCATTTCAAACATCCAAAAGTTTGTCAGAGCCATTTTTCTCATTTTAACGTTCTATGGTAAAATAACCACAAAGTGTAAAATTCCATAAAGTATATTTTCACAACTTGCTTGGTCTGGGCAATATTTATGATAAAAAATAAACAGATTCTTACATATTGCAAATTTGAGACTAGAATTAAAAGCTTTCTTCACAAAATGCATTATCCAAAAACAGTTTTTAAATTTCTCAAAAAATTCTAAAATTTACAATTTCTAATTTTTTTTAGTCCAAAACATGTATTTCTGAAAAAGTTGAGTTTGTAGGTGTTGTTTGTTACAGATGCTTGCTGTCATAGTCAACAACACAATTGAAGAGTTGTTTTCCATATTCTGGATGAGTTGGGATGCGCTTGTACCGCTCCCAGTGAACCTTGAACCTTGAATGCATTGCTTCGGTTGCTTGTTCGCTGAAGATTCCGAGGGAGGTTTGATGTTTTTCTACAAATTCAAAAACATGGTAGAAAACAGCATAGACCTTAGGTGTCACCGATATTGGCAAGAATAGGAAAGAAGTTTTAAACTTCTGAATCGTTTCTTTATAATTTTCCTGCAGAGTTGTTCCAAAGCATGAAGTGACAACTTCTTTGAAATATCTTAGAGTTTCAATGAAACCGAATGCTTGATAGGCACAAGCTTTTTGTGCCATTCTTTGGAGAATGTCAAGGTTTTGCAAAAGCTTATGACATTCATTGCCAGCAAAGTGTCCGCCATGGTATGGCTGGAGCTGAATGTGCAGCAAAGTTGGCCATTCTTTGGCACCAGGCCATAACTCAGAAAGATTCTTGAAAAGATGATTGACAATTCCAAGAAGAAGATGGAGTTCCATTGGTGGAATCACATCCAAAATGAGTGTTGAGTCATCCATTTTAATCAGTGGTGGATGGATTACATTGTCAAAATCTTTTGCTGATTTTAAATCCGATCCAGCTGCAACATAGGCTTCAAATCTCTCCTTGATTGATCCGAAACTTCTGGATGTTCCACATTCTGAGAGATTGTCAGAATCATTGTTGCACCAGCAACAAGGGTGTTTGCTTGAATGGGATTGATTTCCGCAAATGATGTTGGCCATCTTGAGATCGCATGAAATGCAGAAAGAAACATCATTTAATTGAATGATGTTCATCATCAATTTGACGTTCTCATATGTTTCAGAAACATTTTCAGCGATGGCAACTATGAGCTGCCGTTTGACATCTGTGTCTCGGGCAGATGAGCTTGTCAGCAAGCGAAGACTTTTTTGTTGAGGACTTCTTGTTTCATCATCTTCATCAGTTACCTTGATAACTGCTAAGCTCGTTTTCAAGAATGATCCTCCTCCATCAATGCCAAGCTTGACAAAATGATTGGAGCCGTATTCCCTTGACAACAACACCTTGTTGGTTAAGTCCTCAAGATTTTTGCAGTGAATGATTGTTCTCTTCTCTTCAGCTTTTCCTTTTTCTGCTGAAATGTTGACAACTGATAGTTGAAAGAAATCATTCAACGATTTTCCTACAGCAGCAAACTTTTGCTGGAAAAATGGCTCAACTAGTCGAGTTTCTGTTGCTTTGTTAAGTGTTGAGGCAAGTTGTCGCATTCCCGTGTTAGATATTCCTGTGTTCAACTGAACATTTAACAAGCTTTGCATTGTAAGTGTTGAACTGGTTGATTTGCGTGCAGATGCTGGGCCTAAAAAGCAAATGAAATAAATTTAACAACTTTTTGTTACTTGTGAATGATTACAACAACAATAGTTATGAGTAAAAGTGATTCCCACAGAAGTTTATTATTACCTGGTGTTAATGGAAATAACTGCCCTCCTCTTGCTTGACTCAGCCGGACAGTTCCTCCAGGAGATGCATCCTTTGAGCTGATGATGGCAGATGCAATTTGCTCAGCACCAACAGGATCTGACTGGACCAATGCTTGCAAGTTTTGGTGTCTTGTTCCGATTGTGCATGAATGTCTGAAACCTCTTACAAGAATGGACAAACATTGTGCGCATCTTTTCTCTGATGACTGTAAGCGGGACTTTGGTGAAGGGCCAGGCTTAAAAGATTCACCTTGGTCAAGGTTTCTGTTCTGTTCTTTTGGTGCCAAGGGATGTTTCTGGTTGAGCTTGAGTTTTGCTATTTGGCAAATGAGGCAGTCACATGGACCAGATGTTCGTGTCAAAGGCTTGAAAATGATTGCAGAGAAGTTGTAGATTGCAGGAAGTGAAACACTCATGTCCCCAGCATCTCTTTTTTGCAAGAGAGTTCGGCAAGCATTGCAAATAGCCTGTGGGACTCTTTCATCTGCAAAGTCAATGTCTGTTTTCAACAATTTGTGAATTCTTCCAATGATAAAGTCATTTAACTCTCGGTCTCCTTTCCTCATGCAAAGAAAACAAACAGACTTTCTGCATTCTTCATGTGTTTTTGCTTTATTTGGCATTTTTGATGCTTTATGTCTTCATTTTAAAAAATGATCTTCATTCAACAAGGAAAAATAATTATGAATGTTTTTTATTTCACAAATTTCATGATAATCTTTATGTGTACACAATTTTTTTGTGTACATAATCTTATTGTGTACTTCATGCCAATGGAAGGGGGATGACAGGGAAGGATTTAACCCTTTTTTAATTTGAAAAGTTAGTGCATGCATGCATGCGTGCGTGCGTGCGTGTGTACATGCGTACATGTACATAAAATCATTGCTGATGCTTAGTCATTACAAAGTAACTAAATTCAAATAAAATTCATTTTTTTTAATTTCCAATAATTATTTGACCTTCTGGGATGTTTGAAATGACTTAAAATTATTTTATTATGATCTCTATATACCTACAACTTAAAAAAAGAAATTATCTCCTTAGAGCATTCCTTCGGGAAACTTTTATATCTTGTAACAAACTCTGAGTTTCATCTTATTGTTGCTCACATTTTATTCAGTTTATATTTTTGAATAAAATAAATAACAACTTTTGTAAAAATTTCAGAGAAAAAATCCTTTATTCTACATTTTCAAAAAAATAAAAATGTTAAGAAAAAGCTTATAATCATAAATTAACGTACCTGTAATGTAAAAATAAAAGTTTAAACTAATATTTTTAGAAAAATTGTTTATCTTGCTACAATACCCAACTATAATTTTAATATTCCAATAAATAAATATTTTTAAGTGTCTTTTGAAGGGGTGCCGAAATTATCTCCCTGCCGAAATTACCCTACTTTACCCTATATCGAAATATAAACTTAAAAAAAATTATTGATGCAACAAACTTTAAAAATAAAAACACTTCAGAAAAAATGAAAATTTATCACTAGACTTGAAACTCAATTATCGATATTATATTATAGATTTGAAATATATAGGTAAATATATGGAAATATATAGAAAATATAAATGAATATATAGGTTTGAAACTCTATTATTGATATTATTATATCCCACGACGTTTTGAATAAGCCTGTCGATTAATTATCATCTTTATACATAAAAATGTATTTTATTTTTATTTTTAATCTATTAGCCGCACATTCTGGATAAATAATATTACAACGTTTTTATTATTATAAAGTCTACTGAGTTCTAAAGGTACTATGCAAATAATCAACATTTGTCACTATTTTCGTTTTAACTTACCTGTTTGTAAACACTATATACTGTAGCACCATCAAAACCAGCCTTGTATCTAAATGCCAGTTGAGTTAATTCCTTAGCATTGTTTTTTGTATCCCACATAGCTTTCGATGAGTGTGTTTTAGAAAATTTTTTAGCGGTATTTGTCTGAATAGCCATCCATTTGAACACTCTTGGGATAGCATTTAGCTTTTGAAGATCCTATACCCTTATATAAAGGAGATATGTGGCAGCCGTTTTTTCAGCACCATTTCTTAGAATCTGGTATGTTGATTTATATATGTCACCATTAATAACGAATTCTAAAGCTTCATCAGATGAATATACCTAAGCAGGTTTGATGGGGTTTTTATTTTAAATAACAGATGTTTTTGTGCCAATTTTGTACTTAAATTCACTTCTTAGTTTCAATTTTGTTGTATGAAGTAATTTATGGCTAAATTAAATATTAAAAACATTTTTAAGCTTTTTCTTTTTGTTTTGTTACAAACTTTTTCAAAAGAGCGACATAGTTTCCCAACTTCATTAACTGATGATGTAGCATTTAATGTACTGTAGATGTATTGAAAATCTTGAGCTAGCCAATTTTCATTTCTTTTCTCAAAATGAGTATTATCATTGTTTGTAGCTATCAACTATTTACATTGTAATTTTATAAAGTTTTTCACTTAGAATCCTCAAGTTTAATATCTGCAGAAACTAGAAGAGTTAATTTCGATGAAAAGAATGGTATATCATTAGGAACTAGTTTATTTTGTCGTATAAGCCCGTAAATGTCACCGCTTTTTATACAATTACTAAACAAAAAAATTGTTAGGTTAACAATGCAACTTGTATTGAATAAAATAACAAACAAAATAACATGTATTTTTGTTTACGAGAAATAAAAGTTGATTTCAAGCAAATAACATAAGTTAGAAGTCATTATTTTAAAATGTTAAAGAAACCCAAAAGGGAAAGTTAGGGGCAATGCATTTAGTTCGAATAGGTTGTATATATATTACATTTACAAGTTAAAGTATTCAATATAGGTTCTCGTAGGTTCCCTAAATTATGTGACACTTTTGTACAAGATAAAAGTATTAAATGTCAAAAATTTACCTCGTTATTTTAAAGCCATATTATAAGTGTATTATAAAGGCTGATCTTTACTTTATATTTTTTTTTCGTAAGGCTTTACTGCTAAATAGTTCAAATATAAACTAATCCCATAAGCTTATACAATTTTAAAAATTACTGTTTACTATAGCTATGCATAAAAAATAAAAATTTCAAGCCTTTTTTTCATAAAAATATTTTTTTCATTATACATGAAACTGCGACTGATTTTTGTGGTTTTAAAAGATACTATTATACTCAAAACAATTTTCAAAATTTTAAATGAGAGTATTACAAATACGTTTTATTATATGGTTTTGAATGTAATAAACATTTATTTTTTAGGTTTTGTCCACAACCTGGCCCACTGTGCTACCTGTCAAGTTTTATTGAAAAAAGCAAACCCAGACACCTTAATATTAGACCCCAATTAGGTAAAAACTTGCTTATTGTTTGGACAACAAATATATATCAAAGGAATCGGAGCTCATTTTTTCTAAAATATTCTCTCACTTTTAAAACCCTTTTTCCTCACTATCTGCCAAACTTAATTAAAAAAAAAAGGCATGCCTAGACACCTTACTATCTTACCACAATTAGGTAAACATTTTCTTGTTTGGACATCAAGTATATATCAATGGAATGTTGTTTTATTTTTCTAACATTCTCTCACATTTAAAAACCTTTTTTCTTATTGACTCCAAATTTAATTGAAAAAAAAGCATACGCCTTAATAATTTACCCTAATTAGGTTACATAGTTGCTTGTTGTTTAGACATCTAAAGAGGGTGAATCCAAAGAACTTCCAGCCTATCAATCTTAAGTACCCAAATCATATTCGATGATACCCTGTTAGAATATCTTATAAAATACAAATAAAAATGTTTTTTTTTTAATAAATCTACATTTTTCAACATATTAAAGGGCTTTGTAAATGCGCCTCTAGCCCCTTTTGTTAATACATATTGCTATTTCTTTTTTGATACCAAGTTAATTGTATTTCAATAAAAATTGACAAAGTTATGACATTCAAGTTAAATTTTGATCACAGTTTCTTCAATAAATCCATGTATAAAAAAAAGTTATGGCATTAAAATGCCATAACTTTTTGTAGAATTGTTCAAATTTGTTAATTTTTTTAGCTTCATAGAAGACCTTTCCAATGATATATAAAAATCTAGTATTTGATCAATTCAAAAATTTCGCATCATGTAAATAGACATATGTTATCAAATATACTACTCATGATTTTAAATAATAAACAACTTGACTTTTAGAAATTAAAATTTGATGCAAATTTCATTTTGTATAACAATTTTGCTAGAAAACATTCAACTGAAAACTTCAAAAATGATACTTAATTTAAAGAAGCTAAAATTTCCTTTAGAAAAGGACTAAATTTAACAATATCAAAATCGGATTCAATAAAAACATTAAAAATTTACAAGGTTATTTTTATTTAAAAACTTCACTGATTTGCTTAAGATTCATCATTAAGTTCCATGTATTATTCAAACAGAAAATGCATTGTTCCAAAACACACAAAGTTGTATGTTATAATAAACTGAGCATATTTCTTTTGAAAAAAGATAAGTGTTTGTTTAGGACAGTTTACATGAGAAAATCATTAATTTATTCTGAGTAATATATTTAGAAAGAAATAATTATCTTCTTAAATATGGATTTAGGATTTTAGAAATTTATAGGATTTATCAACTAGAAAAAAAAAAAACTAAAACTTTTTAATATCAGATTTTGGAAGATTTTCAACATAAAAGTAATAACAAAAGAAAACTCAACAAGAATAATATAGAACATTTCTTAAGTTTGACTATTTAAAACTAGGTACGATGTAATACACAGAACATACATACAAATAAATTTCTATTTTATTTTGTAAGTAAAAATTCTTCATACAACAATATTATTCTTTACCCAACATGGATTTAATCGATTTTAAAGTATAAATTCCTTTAATCTCTCCTCAGTGGAAAAACTTCACTCTTTGTTCCTTCTTTAGTAATAATGCTAATTAAAACACCATCTCCAGTTTCAATATCTCTCTCAGCTGCAGAGATAAATACATCTTTTATAAGCTCAACACATCTCTCTAAAGATAATGGAATATCTGACTTCTTTGCTAGATTTTTCTGACCAATTTGATTATCAAGGAAAGACTGAAGCATTGCTGAGCATGATCCACCCGCACGATATGTCTCTCTCTCATATGATCCTACTGGATCAAAACTATAAATAGCCCCTTTCCCATCACTGTCTAAACCTGCAATTATGTTATATGTATAATAAGGAAAAAATCTTTTGTAATAAAGTGTAGTGGAGAGCATTTGTGCAATAGATGAACAACTCATTGTTTTAAAATGCTCGTGTTCATACATAACAAGTCTTGTCTTGATATTTTTAGTCAATGTGAGGACATCGCCATGAAAACCACAAGAACCAAGTATTGTTGTATCGGTTAGCTGATAGGTTTTCGGAATATTGCGAGAATGAATTAAAAATCCTTCAGACAAACGGGTGTCGGAGGCAATAACTGCAAAATCTTCACCTGCTATCGCAAGTAGTGAGCCTCCTTGAGACGAATAAGGACTAAAATCATGCTTCATTGGTAAGTCGTTAATGCTCAGAACATCCATTTTCTTTTCTTTGGTTGAAAACTTTACGGAAATTGAAATAATACAATATGGCGAGCATTATTCATATACCCGATAAATTAGTCAGGGCTACACTTCTGCTTATGAAAAAACTTTAAAACTAAATAGGCAAATGTGACCACTCTTACTGAAAATTTTGCTGAGTAGAATATAAGTATCCGGTACCGAAATACATAAAACAATAAATCAAATTACCTTTTTTTTTTTTATAAAAGCCTTACATTCAATAATATTTACAGATAGTTAATTAACTAATATACAGTTAACAACCGATTAAATTATACCGTTAATTATATATGATAATAATAATAATGCTAATGTTCACAATATACAATAACAATATATTACGATATTCTTTTGATTTTTTTTTTTATCATTCTTTTCAGAAGGATGATGAAAAAATTAACAAACAAATAAAAAGTAAATGAATAATAAATAATGTTAGGGTGTCCATAAAAAGCTAATTTTTAACATATTGAAGCCTCACCCTTTAAGTTATGTCTTTAAATTATGTCTCTTTAATTTATGTAATAATGACATATAAAGTATGCCAAACTAGCACATTATCGTCTGCAAAGTTTTCATTCACATACTTTAAAAACTTTCTATCTTAAACATTTGTTATCATAATATCTGAATTGACAGTCAAAAAGAGTCAATGGACAAAGCTACAGTCAATGGGCAAAGCTACAGTTTAACGGGCTAAAATAGTTTTATTTTTTTGCTTGTTGCGCTCTCGTATGCAAACTTGCTCAAAGTGATGACTTTTTAAAATAAAAAAGAATGTTTATTGGCTTCAGTACATACATCAACTATTTTATAACCTACTGCTACAAGGGAGTGTTTCTACATCAACTATCTTATAACCTGCTGCTACTAGGGAGTGCTGCTACATCCACTATCTTATAGTCTGCTGAAAATTATTCTTGTATGTTTAGCCACAGTATCGAAGAATCAGTATTAGTTGAATTGAGTGTAATCTTAATTGCTACAAAATAAAAATATTCTTTTAATTTGATATTTCTTTAAAAAAGTAGTATAAATATACACTGTATAGTACACTTTGTATAGTGTACCAAATGTACATTGTAATCACATAGTACACTACACAATTAAAGATTTACCCACAAAATAAAAATCACTGTGTTTTATATTATTTGTAGGATACCATATAGAGATTGAGCATAAAATACTATTGTAATAGTGGAGTGTCTGATAGATTACTTTAATACCCTTCTAAAGAATTAAAAACATCTTGGTTGAGCATAAATAAAAATTAGTACACAAGCAAACAAAATTTATCAGTTGTGAAATTATATTCTTGATTTGTTAGTTTTATAAATAAGCCAACATGTGCTGTCTTTAAACTATAAAAATAGCATGACCAGTTAATCATGTAATAGATCAGCAAAGTTATTATTTAAACAAGTAAGCTAAATATTTAGTTATTTTATTTTCAAATTATGAATCAGTTTATAACTTAATACTTTTATTCAGGATTTAAATTAATTTCAAAAATAGGATTTAAATTAATTTCAAAAATTATAATTACTTTATTACTGTAATTTAATTGCTTGTATTATGCTTAGTTATCTTTGGATAATAGACTCCATAAATTCATAATGATTTACCACATAGTAATTATTATATTTTGATTTAGCAAAGTAGATACATGCATAGACTTTGCATAGACATGCAATAAACATACAACAGACTTTAATTTTTTAATATCTTTAATAAACATTATTTACATCATGACAAAATCTCCTAATATAAAGAACAAAAATAAGGTTACAACTAAGCTAAAAGCATGTTTATATGTTATTTTTTTAATTAAAATTTCATTGTATTTTATTTTTCACTTACTAATATTAAATTTAAAAATGAATTAAAAACATAGTTTAATTAACATATCTAACCCGCTTTAAAATGCAACCTAAAAGAAAGTGCAACTTAAAGGTATTATCTATAATTGTTTGATAAAAATAAGTATATATAAACAAAAGTATGAAGATTTTTAGAGCAAAGTATATTAATACCATTAATATATAAATTACTGGATACAGCATAGGCATGTCTGACCATATAATTTTGGAAAATATTTTGAAGCCGAGCTACCGTTGAAAAAGTGACAAATAATGAGGCAAAACAATTTTTTACAAATTCGTAAATAGCCATTTATCAAAAGTAATATGTAATATAATATATGTATTATAAAGCATATTACTGTTACAAAAAGTTTATTAAAAGTAATATATATTAATAAGTTTCAAGAGAATTTGTTTAGTGAGCTTGAATAATTTTAATTTTAATTATTAGGCTCATGACTTGAGGCTATTAACAATTCATCAACAGCACTTGAGTCAAGACACCTGAGGATTTGATAATAAACAGTTATTCAAGTGAAGTTGTACTAGCAAATAAAATATACAGTCTAAATTTTAACATTATACTTTTATTGAATATTAATTTGGTTTCAAAAAAATGGTGTTTTTTGAAGACAAATCATTTTTATATACATCTATATCTATGTATATTATATTTATTATAATATATACCTATATTTATGTATAAAATACATGTTTGGAATATCGTGTATTGACAAAGTACTTATTTTGTTGGATCAAGGTATTTTTTTTTCAGTGTTTTTCTTAAAATAAAAATACTATATGTTAATTTATAGCATATTTATATATATATATATATATATATATATATATATATATATATATATATATATATATATATATATATATATATATGTAATGTAGATATTATATATAGATATGTATATATATATATATGTATATATATATATATATATATATATATATATATATATATATATATATATATATATATATATATATATATATATATATATGTAATGTAGATATTAATTTCTTTCACTGATTTTTGAACAACACAAGTTTGGTTGATTTGTTTTGAACTTGTGTTCCTTGTATATAACTTGTTGCACAGGATGAGACATGGTATAAATGTACATCTAAATAGCCCTCTATAATCAAATTGATCAGTTTAACCAAGTGATTATCTTCCACTGGAAGTTCCTGAATGTGATTTGTAAGTCCTTTAAAAGTTCCTTTAGAAAATAAATGACGGCGGATAGTCAATTTTAAATGTGGAATAGATTCCATAAAAAGTTGTAGTTCTTTGATTTTTGATTTGTTCGGAATGCTGTGTCTTATAAACTTTTCAACAAAAGAAAAATTACAATAACATCTTTTGATTTATGAAGAAGACCACCTCTTCTTTTTTGATCAACAAGTAAACTTTGTGAATTATCATCTGTTAGAGATGCAGTACAGGCTTTACATTTAATAGATCTTTTTAGTTTTCTACTATCAAATCCACCTATATACTTCACCACTTCTTCAGAATATTCAGACAAATTCGATGGTTCCATAATACTTACTGGTGTAATATCCTATTACATTATACATATTATATTAGCTATAAATACAGTTGAATCATTGTCCTTTAATTTACATTCTTGATGATTCACAATTCCTTTTGTTACAGAAAGTATTTCTGTAGCATCCTGAGCTAAAAAATTACAAATTTGTATGTTTTTGTAATGAGTCATGTACTAACAAACGCCGTTTTCATAAACTGTTTTGCTGATGGATTGTTATTAAAACCACCTTGACTTCTAACAGCACTAAAGAACACTTCAATATGATCTTGACTCAGTTTGTATGTCAACAAGAATTTAAATTATCTCTCTAGAGTTAAAATCAAGTATCGGCTAAGTTGAATTACTGATTGAAGGCTAAACATAAATCCAATGAAGCCAGTTTTTCGGTTGGTTTTATAAATTAAGTTATCAGCACTGTCTGTCAAACTGGACAAGTACTGAAATACCATATTGAAAAAATTTGTACAGTGTTCCAAATTGCTTAAAGAGGTAGGAGCTTTATAATTTTTACCAATAAAATTCCGACTGTTTAATAAACCAAAGCTTTTGTCTATAAGCTGAATAAAATTGATAGTTGGTCCACAATCTTGAAACTCTTTTAATTTTGACTAGTTTGCACAAAAATCAAGAGCATCTGCAACACTTTGACTTAAGGTTTGTGATGCCAATTTCACTTTCATTTTTCGTTGCTTCCATTCAGTATGGTGTTTTTTCAGTTTATTAGCAGCATGAATTCCTTCTTTTAATTAAAGCTCATACAGTTGTTCAATGAAAGCATAATTAATAATACCATTGTTACTGTCTTTTAGCAATTTCTTTTCACCAAAGCAATTTCTAACTAATTTTAACATATAGCAAGCATCAAAAATTAAAAATTCTGGTTCTTCACTTACTGGATGTTTAAAGTATAGTTTCAGATTTCTTATATCACTATAGTAAGCACCAAGAATTTTTATCATAGGTAAATTTGCAGCTGTACCATCAAAAGTTAAAGAAATAACTTGAACTCCAGTTTCATGAACTTTAATGCGACATTTAGAAATAATGTTTGCTTTCTCTTTTGAATTAAGTCCATCTGTTAAGAAATAAGCTATTAGGATTTTTAAATGTCCATTAACAGCAACTAACAATAAAACAAAAGCTTCTTTAGCAACGCCAACACTGTCATCGTTAAATCCTGTTCCATAACTAACAAAGCCATAGGATGTATGCCCATCCCAATCAATTTGCTTTCAAATTGACATTTCGTTCATCATCAAACTGCATACAATTTTTTTGTTAGATTCATTATTTTTCAATTTTAAAATTTGGAATGCTTTATGAGTAAAGCCTGGCTGTCCATTAATACTACTATACCATTTTCTCAAAGTGTCTGGGTGAGGAAGACAAGTGTTGAAAGACTGTCTGACATAATCATATGATTTTGCTGAATAAAAATGCAATGTTAATGCAAAATTTTGCAATGATGGAGAGTATTTTAATTTGCTTTTAGATTTCAGTTTCCTTTGAATTAAATCTTTAACACCAGGATTAAGACTATTTAAAGTTGCTGTGGCTTCATCACTAATTAAATGTTTTTCTTGTAATTCGTTTATCACATTTTGAAGTTTTGCAATTTTTTTTTGAGTCTGCGCTTTTGTTGCATTACATATCTGATACGTTTTTTCTGTAATTTATAAGCATTTAATACAAAAGACAACTTCTTGTTGGCAGTTTGCAAATTGTCTGAATCAGTTTCCATGCAATCTTCAACACTCATTTTTTTATTTGCATTAATCACCTTTTCTTCATAAGTATTCTCAAAAACTGTGTCATTTTTTTCTTTCTCTATCTATTTTTCCAGCATTCTCTCTGTTGGTGCTTTTTGAATTTTATTAGTGGTTGTTTTTAAATGTTTTGGAAAATCAAAAGTTGTTGGTATTGCATTAGGTCTCAGATATTTTCTCAAACAGTAACCTGATGTTTTGCTATCGTCAAAGCAATTTTTAGAAAAATGATCTGAACAGATAAAACTAGCAGAAGAGGGGACAAAGTTCTTTCGTTTTGTTGCGAGAATCCATGCTGCTCATTTATCTGGATTCACTGGAAACTATTTAAAAATGTATAGCTAGGATTCATTATACATACAGTGTTTGTCTTTTAAAATTAACATAGTAAATTTCAAATAAATATTTAAAAAAAAAATGTTTTATTTGTATAGATGCTAAATTCTTACCTATGAAAACTTCTGGAAACCCCTTTAGCAGATCTAGCTCTATGCCCAAAAGCACTGCACGAGTTAACCATTTTAAAACAAGTACTAAATCTTTAAATATATTGTACATAAATATATATGTATATTATAGATGAATATATTATACATAAATATAGATGTATAATTTTATATTCAATATTAGTCTCTTAAAGCTCCATATAGATCTTGCATTATACAACCATATACAAGTTAATTAGGTGATTTATGGCATATTTTAATAAAATCATTATTTGCATTGCACTATTATACTAATGGTATTATACTAATACTGAGTATTTGAAAAGCTTTTTTTTTTTTTTAGGATTTTTAAAATCTTGTAATATGAAGTTAACTAAGATTTATTTTATTTAGTTTATCTGTAATTAAAATATATATAAACCATAAATGAATTTAAAATTTCTTCGAAGTTATTGTTTTATACAATCAAAATATAACTTGAAATTAAATTGTAAACATTGTTCAATATATACGCTGATTAAACTATTTTTTTGTCTCACTCTACGTCATCAAAATAAAGTTTGCCCAGCTTCAATTATTTCGGCCTATGCTGTATCCAGTAATTTATGTATCTATAATTAATACCAATGTTATTATGAAACATATGTTAAAACTATAGTTTATTGTATATATATATATATATATATATATATATATATATATATATATATATATATATATATATATATATATATACATATATATATATATATATATATATACATATATATATACACATATATATATATATATATATATATATATATATATATACATATATATATACACATATATATATATATATATATATATATATATATATTTATATATATATATACATATCTTAATCGATACGGCTTTTTTAGAAAAAGAAGAAAAAAATGAAGAATAATGAATAAAAAGATTGCTGCCCCATGCCAAACCCTTAGTCGATGTAGCAGCACTCCGCTGTGAGTCAGCCTTTTTGTCAGTCTTTTTTGTACTGAAGTCCCTGGCAGCAGGCTATTTACTTTATATATGCATTATTGATTATTTATATAATAATATTACTATTATTATATAAATTATTAATATTACTATTCTATTCCTTAATTGGTTATAGTGGTAGTAAAAAGTTTAAAAAAAAAGTTTTTTTTTTATTTTGGTACATAGCAAAACACATTCACTAGAATTGTTCATCCAACATTCCATGGCTTTTCATGTTTCACATTCTAACTTTTATATTTCACATGTCTTCTATAATTTACATGTCATAGTTGATTAAATTGACTACTTGATTTTCAAAGCCAACTAATTTCGACTTTTAAATAGTCGACTTTTGTTTGATTTAGTTGAGGTCAATAACAACAACAATAATAATAATATCTTTATAAAAAAAAACAATACCTTAAATAAATAAGTTTAAAAATCACAAAAGTCTAACTTCTATATTTCACATGAAATTCATACAAATTTATTGATTTTGATTGGGTTAAAACTTTTGTCTCTTATTTCATAAAAGTATTCTTTTAAAAACAAAGAATACCCAGAGTTTTGTTTTTCATCCTGCACCTCAACTTTTTAAAAAAAACACAAGAGAATTCAGCTATTGCAATACTGTCAACATTCCTTATTATTGATGAATGGCAACCCTCTCACTGATTCCTCTTCTTTACTTCTTCTTGGATTATTGTTCTTTACTGGCTTCTCATGGAAACCATATATACAGTCAATTGTTTATTGCTTATAATTAAATTAGCATCTGCTGAAGTTGCTTTTCTTTATTGTTTTCACCATTTTCTTCTGATCTCATTATCTAACTCTGCAAATCTCTTATTCGTCCCCTTTATAATATTGTTGTCATATTGGGCTGGTTCTTCTAATGATGCTCTTTCTCTTCTAGATAAAGTCCATAAAGGAATTGTAATTGTAGTTGGACTTGCTCTATCTGCCAGGTTTGAGCCTCTCTCTCATTGTCTTAAAGTTGCATCATTTTTTTTTTCTACAAATACTCATGGTCACTGCTCAAAGGAGGTATCATCTCTAGTTCCATTAATCAAAACTCATTCTTGCATGACTCGTCATTCAGCAATGTCTCTTTTTTTTATTGTATCTGTCCCTGCATGCTCTAAAAACTTTTTTTTATCTAGTTTTCTTCCCTGCATTTCAATCCTTTGGAACTCACTTCTATCTTTGTGTTTTCCTGACTCATAAAACCTACAACTTTTCAAGTTTTCTGTCAATTGTATCCTTGCTCTTTAACTCTTCTTTCTTTTCTTGTAAATCCCAACCTCCTAATACTCGTTGCTTTCACCAACCTAATACTCAATGCTTTCACCAACCTAATACTCGTTGCTTTCAGCCTTGTTAGGAGTGAAATTAGAATTTAAATTTTTTTTGTGAAAATTAATGAAATTAGAATTAAATTTTTTTTTTTTAATTGCAGCTCTAATCCTTCTCATGTTGTCCATTATACACTCTTTCTTTTTTTGCTCTTTGCCTTTCCTACCTCTACTTAATGTCTCTTCTGCTTCACTTCACTTAATTTAAGTAAAAGATATTTTGTTACCACAATCTTAATCTTTTTGTTCATTACTTTTTTCTCTTAACTCTAATACTCTATTGTTTGTCAAAATTTAAAATTAATATTTTAAGGGAAGTTTATGATTCAAAGCTAAATTAAAAATTATTAAATAATCTTGTTTGTAATTAGCTTTTTAAAATTTCTATTTTAAATATTACCGTATTCACTTTTAAAGCAGTTGGCTTTAAAAGCGAAAAGTTAAAACCTTCTAATAAAAAAGTTTCAATTATCAAAATAAATATGTATGAATTTCAGTTGCTTATTTACTATTATTTCATTATTGTTGTAGCAATCTATTGAGTCACGAGCATCTAGAGGTTTGCCAAATCCTAAACAAAAATTAAGTACAATATCAGTGGTTGAAAAGTATGTATACTTGTTTGCATGTGTGTATATGTATATATACACACATATATATTTGTATATATATACATATATATGTATATATATATATATATATATGTATATATATATATATATATATATATATATATATATATATATCAAGGATTGTGTCAAATACATATTTGTATTTGTATTTATCGCATTGTTTTTGATTAAAAAATTTCTTTAGTAATTGTTTTTGTATTTTATTGAAATTTATTAGAAAACTTGTTTTTATTCTTCTATTTAGTAGAACATTTATCAGTCTTGTCTTGAAAAAATCTTTCTATTTTTTCTTAACCTAAAGTACAAATATTTATAGTTGTATTTGGAAAATATGGATCGAATATATTTAATATATTTGAATTTGTATTTGGAAATCTATAATTAACTTATTTGTATTTGTATTTTGCCCCAGGAAAAAAACTTCTATAGAATTTTTATAATTTTTTGAAACATATGGCCTATAGAATTATATAGAATTTCTATAGAATCTCTGTTAATTTCTATTGAAATTCCTATACAACTTTTTTTTCTATAGAAAAAAAAAGTTTTACAGCAGTTTCAAAAGAAATTAATAAATATTCTTTTGAAATTCTTTAGAAATTCAAATGTTTCAAAAGTTTATAGAAATATTTTTTCCTGGGTATCTATCTATATCTCTATCTATCTATCTATCTATCTATCTATCTATCTATCTATCTATCTATCTATCTATCTATCTATCTATCTATCTAAAGCTATATATATATATAGCTTTTTTAGGCAAAGGCTAGGAGAAATAAACTCTGACTTCTCTGTCTTCTGGCTCTTGGTTGAGTAATTGAGATGTCCATCCATCCAGCTACTTTTTTTGAAAAGGCCTATTAGGCAAAGATTATAGGGAGAAGACTGAATAGTTCTGTTGACCAGCCTTGCACCCCTTCTTCATCTAATAAGCTGGCGTAGATATAAACCTGTGTCACATTGTTTCCTGCCTTCCTTGGTTGTGGCTATACAACTTCTCCTGTTATCTCCTAATGAGGGTATAGTTATGCAGTAGTGGTGTAGTGGTAGAGCACTCACCTCATAAGCGAGAAGTTCCAAGTTTGTTCCCCACCACCTCTCTGGTAGTACTATGCTCAACTTGTTTCTCCATCCAGCTGAGAGAAGGTTGTTACCACAAACTTTAGTTGTGGCCTCCTCAACTCTACTTGTTTTCATGGGGAGGAGAATTGAAATTAAAAAAAAGCTCTAAAACTTAGTTTTATGGTGTTGAGGCCAGCTGGTAATAAAGTTTCCTGAACTCTGTGGTAGCTTTTAGAGAAACTGACTCCATCAACAGCTGTAAAATATCAGAGCTTTAACAGTGCCATGTTGTGTATGGATGGTGTCCCTGTTAGTGTGCATATTTGTGACCACATAAGGAGCCCTAAGTTACCTCTTTGGGTTAATTAGCAGGAATGAGACAACTGCATAGCTCATTGCTTAGGACCCCATGCTCTATGAATGATTCAAGTTCTTTTTAACTTAAACCATACACAAAGTAACCAAAAGTTTTAAACATAAAAAATCATTACCATCACCCAACTGTCAAACAACACTTTACTCAATGGTATAATGAGGTTTGACTTGTATATGCTGATGAATTTTACCTTCTTGTGCAGCTGCTACCGGGTGTGTAATAAAAATGGTGCAAATATAACAGAAGAGAAAAATTTTTCATTATGAAAAAAAAAATATTTTTACAAAAAAATTGTGTCTAAAAGAATTTTATTCAAAAAGGCCTTTTTTAAATAATTTTTCCAATTCAACCTCTCAATCCATTGCACATCTGAATGTAATCTCTTCAGTGTTCGGGTGAGATTTTGAACAAGCATCTGACTGAAGTTTAGCCAAAAACTTAATAGTGCAGAGGATTAACATCTGGAGAGTTAGAAGGCCACAGTTTTTTAGCCGGAAATTCTGAATACTTTTCCTTCTAACATGTTAAGGTCCTTTTACCATCTGTTGCATTGACTGTACTAGGTTTCCGATCAACTGAAACTTGACAGCATTTACAACCTTAAGAGTTCGTTTTGATGGTGGTTTTCCTCTTCTTTTTTTCCATTCAACTTTTCCATACTTTATAAACCATTTTTTTACTCTGAGAATAGTGTTCCTGTGGAATCCAATGGCCTTGGCAACCTCCTTTTGTGCCATTCTGGCACTCTAAAATTGAATAGTCTATTTGTTTTTGTTTCCCAATTCAATTGTTTAATTATTTTGTTTTTTATTTTACGACAGTAACTTATATATCATAAACTTTCCATATGGCCCAAAATCCTAACTTAAATTTAAATTTTTGGTGGAAAATTCTAGTTTTTTTACATGCACCATTTTTCATTACCCACCCAATATATATAATTGTAATCTTTTTTTTTTTCATACTTTTCAATAGAACAATTCTTTTGAGAACAAGCGTCTTTTTCTTATTGTAGGAAATCAATGTAAAACAGTGCCATTCCCAGTTTACTAAATCTTGTATCTTATCTCAGAAAATAAGCTCTATTGACTTTTAGAAAATTTTCCGCACAGTCATTAATAAATGCAAGTTGAACATTCCATCTCTAATTAATGGGTCTCATCTAATTACCTCTCCCAAGAAAAAGGCAAAACTATTTTCAAAGAGCTTTTTCTTTAATTCGACTCTTTTAATGGTCTTACTTATCCTGCAATTCTAAATATACATAACTCTCTGATAATCAATATGGTTTTTGATCTCTTGTTCTATAGTTGACTTGCTAACTGCTGTGACATAATGAATCTAATGTGCATTAGATGGAGGCGGCAGGCCAAAGGCTATTGCCTTTGATAAAGTTTAGCATGCTAGTTTTCTCCAAAAGCTTGTTTCATATGGTGCATCTTATATTATTGATATTATCTTTCTAATTGCAGTATTAGAGGCATTGTCAAAGGCCAACACTCTTCTTCATTTCCAGTAAGTTCTAGGGTAACTCAAGGTTCTATTCTTGGTCCTGTATTGTTTCTTATCTTCATGACAATCTTACATCTAAAGTGGCTCTGTTTACTGAGGACTCAACTTTATTCTCCTGTCTTGACAAAACGTTTTCTCTTTTTGCTCGCTTTCAATCTCAGAAGAGAGATCAGATTTAAATTGAATTTGGTCTCTCTTCTGTACCTGCTTGGGGCTTGCAGTGGCTTTTGAGTTTTAACTGCAACAAAACTTAGTTATTTACTGCAAGCATTATTTGTAATACTATCAACATTCCACTTTTCTATATTATTTTCTTTTCTATATTTGCAACCCTCTCACTGAGGGTTCCTCTTCTTTACATTTTTTTGGATTATCATTCACTACTGATCTTTCATGGAAACCAGATCTACAATCAATCGCAAAGTTTGTATTTGCTTCTCTTTATTTTATTCAAAGGTTACTTCTCTTTATCATATGCTTCTCTTTATCTGACCAAATCTGCAAGATTTATGAAAAAATAAAAATAAATAATAAAAAAAATATATATAAAAAATCAAAATATCAAAACGAAAAATACTTAAAAATGCAAAAATTATTTATCAGACAATTTTTAGAATTCTATGTATGTAATATATGTTAATGTGTACTGTTTTATGTGAGTACTGTTTGCTGTAATACTGTATGTATATTGTTTACAATGGCTTAAAGTAAAAAAGATTTTAGAAAATTCAAATTAGTAAAAAATTTTTTCAGACAAGGGAAGATTACAAAACATGATCCGCCACATTACAAATATCTCTATTCATCTGGTTCTGAAGTAGATAAAGTAAGAAATATGTATATATATATATATATATATATATATATATATATATATATATATATATATATATATATATATATATATATATATATATATATATATATATATATATATATATATATATATATATATATATATATATATATATATATATATATATATATATATATATATATATATATATATATATATATATATATATATTTATTTACTTATTCCAAATATATTGGTCCCTTTAACTAATTTGTAATTTATTTTCATTTTAAATTTAAATTTTTTCTTTGATTTTAATTTTTCGTATATTACATTAAATTTTTAACAGACCTTTTCCCACTTCTTGATCTAAGCAGCATTTTAAAATTTATTTAAAGCCCATTTTTTATTATTTATTTATTTATTTTATTTATTTAAAGCCTATTTTTATATAATTCAATAATAAACCATTATTTAAAGCCTATTTTACTGTTAAGGGCTTGAATTAACGCAAAAAAATCTAATAAAAATAATAAATGTCATTCAACTTTAAACTTCATATTTGGGCAAAAGCATGCTTATAGATCATGAGTCAATAATCTATAGGCCAAACGAGTAAGATCAAAGCAAAAAAACATTAGATACCAAGCTTTTTATAATTAGTTTCTTGATCTAGCGTACTATTAAAAATTTAAGTATTATTAAGTTTTTTATTCAAATGGTTTTTAAATTGATGTTTTCATTTAATTTTTTCATTCAAATTGTTTTGCAATAAAATTTGAAACAAAAACATTTGGTTTACTAAATGGAATTATATTTCCTCAAGTATATTTAAGAATATGCTTAATTCATTTTTCTAGATAAAAATTTCTTTGGACAGAAGTAAAATAATTTATTAATTTTTAATTTAAATTTTTTATAATTTAATTTTTATTTTAACTTTTGCAATCACTGGTTTAATATTTGCAATTTCTACTTTTTAAACTATTTTCAAGAAACAAAATATAATTAACTATTCAATTATAATTAACTATACGATTCAATTATAACTAACTATACAATTCTCACTTGCGCTATGTTCTAAATCTGATATTGTTACTGTAGCTAGATATATGTTTAACTTACAGCAATGATTCTTGCTATGCTGGGTATTACGAACGCCGCTGAATTAAATTTATAATTATTGAGCGTTTTTAGAATTAAAAAAATTTAAAAGAATTTTAAGTTTTTACAATTTTTTTTCAATTTCAATCGCAAAATTATTTGAATAAGAGAATTTTAGAAGACTAAAGTTTTTTTGTTCAAATAGATTTCTTTTTAAATAAAATTCCTAAAAGAACTTGCATATTTAGAAAATATTTGATCTTGATATTGCTTTAAATAAAATATGAAAATATGGTATCACTTTTTTTATATTCTATTCGAGATTTCTTGTTGAGAAAAAAATAAGGGTAAAGATAAAAAGGACAAGGGGGAGGAGAGGGGTTATAAGAAAAGAATGTCAAGGTACAGAATTTTTTTATTTTAGTTTTAATAACATGATAAACTATGTAAATATGTGTTTGTATGAAGTCAATGTTAAGGAACATAATGGTTTTATTTATCGTAATTAAAGAAAAAGAATTTGTTTTGATATTTGTTTAAATTTTATTTTTGAACATAAATATATTAAGACCACGCTGGAAAAACGATTAAGCTTTTTTTGGGTTTTTGCCCCTGTTATATTTGGCTTTTTAACTATATAATAATTGACTATATAACTAGAAAACCGATCAAATTACACAGATATTTAGCTTTCTAGTTTATCTGCCCACAGGAAGAACAATCACATTGTTCACTGTAAAACATGTGACAACGCTAAACCAATCAGAATCAAGAAAATTATAAACAAACCTGTTGAAATGGTGGATGCATCTGATTTTCCACAACTGATGGACAAGCCGAAGAAAAGGAAATCATTGGGTTCTAAAAAAGATAAGGCGAAAAAAGTTCAACTTTTAAACCACATAATAGGCAATAACTGCTAGTGCATATTTTTGCAGTGCTTCGAAAAAACAATCTAGAAGACAGAGCAGCTCTTATTAAAGCATTCAATCCTTACCCTTCAAAAGACAAACAAGATTTATTCCTACCTTCTCTTATTACGACAAATAAAGTGTTGAAGAGAAGACCTACTTGTTGCAAAGGGGAAGCCCAGCTCCATGAATTTAGATATACTTATCATGTACTAGTCCTGCGTGGTGGAACCTATGTAGAACAGAAAGTCTGCTTCAAAGCCTTCGTTGCCTTGTTTTGCATTACAAACAAAAGAGTACAAACCATCAAAAAAGCTTTAACCTCAACAGGTAAGTAGCAAAATATAATTATTACACAAAGTATGCCTATTTAAAAATGTTTAATTGTGATAATTATTATAATAATTTATATTATCATAATTATAAACTATTGAAAAGGCTACTTTACATATAGCTATTTCTGTATTACAAAGTTAATGATGACTAGATCTGGTACTGCTAGCTTAAAATATTATTGAGCAATCACAATTAGTTCATGTTACTAGATGTAGTCTCGTAAAATTTTGTAATATATAGAAATATCATATTTAAGTACTTAGATTTGCTGTAGCTGTAGTAATACCAGTTGACTGTATTTTTTTCGTACTATTGCTAGACATCCAGTGGTACCTCTTTTTCGAGTTGATGTTTGCATATCGCACCTTTTTTCACACTATCTAGCAACTTATACTATACAGGTAGTGCAATGCCGACTTATAACAGTTAAATTAATAAACTAATAACCATACTAATAACAGCTCAATTTCAATAATAACTTTAATTTAGCATTACTAACATAGACTAACTGTAGTCATAATAATTGACTGTTTATGGATAGATATTCACTAATTTATAGCTTATACTAGCACTACCAATAGGAGGATTAATGATGTTATTATTTTTTTTGAGAAAGTGTGAACTATTCTTAATAAAACGGTAAGAGATTCTTTTGGAAACAAAAGAAAAAATTCAAGTTTTGATTTGTGACAAAAAAACTTGTATGCACGAGAAATTTGTTTAATTAGTAAGAACAGGGCAACAGTTACACAAAAATGTGCAACACTTACCACCCATACCCCCCCACCCCCTCCCCCCAATCAACTAATTTGCCTCTATTTCTCACATTTACTAATAATTTTTTTTACAATAGAGTGTCCTCCTAAAGATATCAGAGGACGACATAAGAATAGGCCACACAGGCTTCCTGACCATGTGACAGCTATCCGTGCACACATATCAAGTTTTCGTGGAAGACATTCTCACTATGCGCTTGGCAAAATTAGAAAGCTGTATCTATCAGCAGAGCTTAATGTCAGCAAAATGCTCACCCTCTTTCGAGAAACACATCCTGGCATAGAGATACCTTACAAAACTTATCGCAGAGTATTCTTTAAGGACTTCAATATAGGGTTTAGATACCCAAGGAAAGACACTTGTGCGACTTATGACGAGTTAGTTATAAAATTAGAGCAAGTGGAAAAATGCATTTTAAAGAATGAAGGAGACGTAGATATTGTGTGAAAAAGGAAAAATTGTCCAAACAACATGTGAAAAAAACTACGTGTGAAAAAGGAAAAATTGACCAAACAACATGAACTTCACAAACACAAAGCTGATACATTTTGCACAAGAAAGTTGGAGGCACACAGACATGCTCAAGCAACTGAAGCGGTTGAAGCAATATCATTTGATTATCAAAAAAATCTACCTATACCAAACAAGACGTGTAATGACGTCTACTACTGTTGCCAAGTTACTTTTGTATCTTTCAACATTCACATGCTGTCCATAAATGATGTATACATATATACCTACGACGAAACCAAAGGAAAGTAAGGTGCAGATGACGTTGCATTAATGTTGTATTATTTTTTTATAAATCAACTTTCGAGTAATGTCACTGATCTGGAGACTTTTTGTGATAGATGAGCTTGACAGAACAAAAATTTCACCTTCATTTGTTTCTTCCACACAATGATCCACACCTACAAGCGCTTCGAGACTGTCAAGCTGACTTTCCCCATCAGAGGACACTCTGATAGGGAAAGTCAGCTTGACAAGTCTTGAAGCGCTTGTAGGTGTGACAAGTAAACAATAAAAAAGATAAAATTAAAAAGCTTAACAAATAAGTGAGCTATGGTGTTTTAAAGTTTAAAATCTAATTTACTCAAAACAATAAAAATGTAGCTTAATCGTTTTTCCAGTGTGGTCTTCATATATATATATATATATATATATATATATATATATATATATATATATATATATATATATATATATATATATATATATATATATATATATATATATATATATATACATATATATATATATACATATATGTATGTATATATGAATATATGTATATATATATATATATATGTATATATGTGTGTGTATATATATATATATATATATATATATATATATATATATATATATATATATATATACATATATATATATACATATATGTATGTATATATATATATGTATATATATATATATGTATATATGTGTGTGTATATATATATATATATATATATATATATATATATATATATATATATATATATATATATATATATATATATATATATATATACAGTGATGGGCATAGTTAACTAATTTTTTAGTTAACTTTTAGTTAAACTACTTTTTTTTAGTTAAATGCAATAGTTAAACTAAATTTTTTTATTTAAGTTAAACTTTTAAAAAGTTTTTTTAAAAGTTTAACTTAAATAAAAAAATTTTAGTTGAAAAAGTTTATCTAAATTTTTATTAACTAAATTTTTTATATATCGCTTAATAAATCGTTTTATTTCTATGCACCACTCACCTGACCAAGGACTCCAAGGATTCTGTTATTACTATTTTTATGTATTTATTTATTTAGTGCATGAACTGGACTTTTCAACATCATTTCCGCTTGGTCTGCTAATATCATAAATTCAAACTGTTAATCTAATAATCTGTTATTGTTATTGATAACATGAACAGCTTACTTGTGAACATGTGCTACAAAGACGTTAAACTAAAAAGTGATAAACCTGATGAAAAAATATGTGTGTGTGTATATATATATATATTTATATTTTGAATATATTACAATTAATTATATACGTGTGCATGACAGGATTGGCCACCTTACTATTACACTATTACTGCCCACAATAAGAAGGCAATTTGAATTGTATAGGGTGAGAGTACAACTTTAACTAATAAAAGATTCTATTGGACTACATTAAACCTAAATATAACTTTTTAGTCTCTAAACTTATTCACTTATAACTTTTTACTTATAAGGAGCCTCAAATCGTTGGATAAGTTTGGTGCCAAGCTTGGAAAGAGAGGCTACCATCTTAGCAGAAATGCTTTATACACTTGGTTGATGCCAAAATAGAGCTATTTGTTTAAAGGAAAGAGTCATGTCTACACAGTTCCAGTCAAGTTGATGGTAGTTTAAAATGATCACGTGAATGAGCTCAATGCTTGTCATTTCTTATTGAAGGATCAGGAATGGTTTGCCTCTCATGTGCGCACCAGCTAATATTTTACCGAGTTGTGAAATATAAAGATCCTGGATGTTGTTCTTTGAAAAGAATCTTTTATTTCCATGCTATTATCGGACAATTTCTCCACCTATTCCAATCTGCCAGTTAAATGATGGCTTGAAAGCTGTAGTCGCTTCAGACAGCAAGAACGTTTTCCTTCTGTATTTTTTCTTATCGTCTCCAATATTTAAAGCACCATTCCTTGATCATTAAAACCATTATTCATGAGGAATCAAGTTTGTCTCAGAGAATCTTTAAGCATTGTAACTTGTATTTTACCATTTCAGCCATGTTAAAGAAGTATGTCAGCATTACTCATTCTAATTTTTTTAATCAAATGGCTTTACCCTTTTTTAAGACCTGTTTGCGTAATTGATCATAATTGTGGTAAAAGAGAACGCGGCCTTTGCTGAATGATTTGATGAGGAAAAAATTGAAATGGGGGGACCTAATATTTCAAATTATGCAACTACTTCAGACAAATCTGACTGCCCTATTTCAGTTATACCAATCGACAATTACTTCAAAATTCCTGGATGAATGAAGAGTGAAGCATGTTCCAATGGCGCACTTTGATTAAATTTTATATATAGAATAAGAGTAATATAACATAATTTTTTTTTCAGAAAGGCCTACAAGAACAATCAGTTGAAACAAATTTGGAAATACCCAATAATCTACAGAATGATATTCAAACAAAAAATCTTAATAAAAATGCTTAAATTAAGAGAGGATTTTTTTTTTTTAAATAAAGGGAGGAGGGGGGTTCTAATTTTATGACATCCTTTTTAAGGGGGTATAGAAAAAAAGTCTAAAAAATGGTGACGTCTTTTATGGATAGCCCCTCACAACATATAAGATTATAATAGAAACATTTATATGATTTTTGAGAGTCTTTGATTATATTAAATAAATTTAATAATTGAATAACTGTAAGTTACTGTAGTAACTTAACTGGTTCTTTTGATTTAGTTTAAAGGTAAATTTACTGTGATTTATTAATACTATTACTGATACTAAGATTTACTACTACATCCATTCCATAAATTAAACTAAGTATATATTTAATTTGATTTACTGATACTGACTAATAAAGTTATATAACTTTAAGATAATATTGGCTTCCACGCAGAGATTTAAAGTAATTTAAGTTCAAAAGCGCTTGTTGAATAAAATCTCAGAGAAAGAAAGCAAAGATTATACTTATATTCAAAAGATAAATTTAGCGTGGCGTACTTTATGACCCCTAATAAAAAACTTAGACAAAAACATTACTTTTAAGAATGGCTAAAAAAATTGCTAAATTAAAAAAGAAAAAAAATAACTAATTGCTATTATTTTTTTAAATAAAAAACTAATCATGAAGGTGTGAAAAGCAGTTCTACTTCTTTAATTGATTTAATTTAAGTGTTTGACTTATTTTGAATTTATTTTTTATCTAAAATCCAAAATTATAAATCGCATGCTTTGACTTTTTACTTGACTTTTTTATAACTCAAATTTATTCAACTTTATTTAAATTATATTTAGTATCAAAGAGTTTTATTAAATAGTATCTTTTTAAAGAATTTTGAAAATGGTTGAGATTAAAACTTCTCATCTCTTAACTGATAGGTAATATAGCATTAGGTATAGATAGGATAGGTAATATAGCAACTGATAGGTAATATAGCATTTAATATAGTATATTGTAAATGCTTAATCAAATCCTGTTGAAAATCTTATTGTGATGGTTAACAATTTAGGAATTAAAAGTAAAGTTCAAATATGAGCTGTTTACAAGTAAGAGCAAAAAGACAAAATAAATGAATAGAAAGAACAAGTCAGAAAGAGCGAAGATAGCACTGAGTTCATGAATGAAAAAAGAAGTTAGAATTTTTCCAGAAAATTCATATAGTACAGATTTCAATTTTTTAAATGAATGCAATTGGATTGGCAGCTATTAGATGTGGTGTTACCAAAAAGCAAATAAAGCGTAGCAAAAATATATGGAATGGGATATTGATAGAATGTTTGATAGAAAATAGACACTGCTAAAATTAGTTTTTGGTGAGGATGGTAAAGTTAATTAAATCAAAGAAGACCATTTACTTTGTTGTTAAACTTTTTTATATAATAAAATTTACAAAATAAGTAAATGATTTGTTTTATTGTTTATTAATGTTTTGGTTGAATAAGTGAAAGTGATCAATTATTCATTTGCCCATTTAACATTTGACTGGTTTTAATAAGAACCCAATAAAATTTAGTATTTTAATGCAACATGTCTTCTGTTGCATAGAATATTATCAAAATCAAAATAAAGTGATCAATTATTCATTTGCCCATTTAACATTTGACTGGTTTTGATAAGAACCCAATAAAATTTAGTATTTTAATGCAACATGTCTTCTGTTGCATAGAATATTATCAAAATCAAAATAAATCAAAATAAATCCAAGTTGAGTTTGTTGTTTTGGATAAAGAAAATGTATATGTGCTATGATCTCTGTTGATTGGAATGTAGAACTAAAGAGCTCTTTCAAATTTAAAAAATATATAAAATGAACTCACAAATCAAGACATTTTTTTCAGAAAAGGAAGAAGATTAACAAAATTATTCTTGCTTTATTAGATCTTTGTTATACGGAGATGCCTCTCAATAACTTGGTTATGATGACATTTAAAAATAGTCTCATGCTTATTTCTGATATATTAACAAAGTTTAATAAAAATAATAATTTCTTTATAGTAATAGCTTCACAATAAGTATTGGTGATTTTTAGATAACTTCAATGAACAATGGTCTTGATCGATGTGCAAGTCTTCTTAATGCTTTGTTAAGTTCACCTAAAGGTTTGAATTTTTTTTTTCAAGTTTAAAATAAGAATAAAATCCTTTAAAATATAAATTCTATTAATGGTGAAAAAATTGTAATGTAATGGTAAGTCTACTTGACACCGACCGAAATGTAATGGTAAGTCTATTTGACACCGACCAAAATGTAATGGTCTATTTCACATTGACCATTTCCATACTTTTTCCCTTTTTTATTATTTTTTAATAAACGATAGAAAAATAATTTATCTAAAAGTTGCTCTTAGAGCAAAAAAAAAATAATACACACACATTTTCCGCATACTTTGAGTTTATTTAAACTTTTGCCTCATTTATTTATTTTGAAAGATTAACTCTGAATTTAATATCTTTCCATGTTAAGAAAGAATATTTTCTTCTTTTTAACACTGTAAAGAAAAGTATTTTTATAGCGTTAGATGGTGTATAATGCAGATTTACCTAATTCATTACATAAACACATAAGACAAATCTCTAACATAGATGACAATTGCCTAACATTTCTCCCTGTGTTTTTTTGAAAGTCTATAATAGAATTTTAACCTTCTCATCAAGAGTATACTCATTAAAGGGATCCCAAAGTGCCAAGACAAGTTGTGTTTATTTTAAAGAAAATGATAAAAAAAAACGTTTGGGCAAAATTTTTTTAAGCAAAACAAAATAATCAATGTATACCAACAAAAACGAGCTTTGTTGTTTTACACGAAGCTTGCCATCTCCACAGTAGCAATTCTCTCGCAGTCTTTAAAATATACGCCACAATCTACAGGCTTTATAATTTATTCAAGTTTAATTCCAAAGAGTTGTAGAATGTCATTGTAGAATTTCGATAAGAAAGCTTAAAAAAAATTTTTGTTAGCTAATTGAAGATTTTTTTTTTCATTATGATTATTAAAGAATTTGTTTAGTTACTTATCATTATATAAGAGTTTTTTTTTAATCATAAATTGCTATAGAATTTTTTTAGTTATTTCAAATTATTATTTTTTTGTTATTTTTACGAAATTCGCATTAAATATAATAATATAATATTTCAGACATTTTACAGCTATTGCTGTAAATTAGTTTTGTATTATAATTATTGTTATTAAATTATTATTATCTGTATAAAGGTTCTGTTAAAAAAATTATTTTGTATTTTTTAACCTTATAAAAGTTTAATTAACAGCATTTAGGGATTGTTCATAAAGTATGTACGCTTGGGTGGGGGAGAGGAGGTCTGCTTTGCAGATCCCCTCTCCCAACTCAAGCAAAATTGACAATGAAAAACCTTTCATTGTCAATTTTGCTAGTTTTTTGATAAGAGAAATGTAAAATACTTGCCAAATACAACATATAAATTAGGAATTATTAAATATAATGTTTTTTAATGCGCACTTCAACACAATAACAATTTTAATCGCCGTCTGTCTTGAATCATTGCAATAAAACATTTATTGCTTTAATTAATAAAAAGCTGTCTGTTTCATGCTCTGTTATGCATTGATGATCTTTGAAAAAAAACTTTTTTTTACTTTACATAGCCATGATGTACAAAAAAGTTAATGTTTGTTATTATTACTATTGTTAATACTGCGCACATCAGTTTATATTTTAAAGAATGTTACTTAATTTGCAATACCTGAGGCAATATTTATTTCCTTTATTTCAATGCTACAAAGACATTCTTTTTTAAGTGGCATAGTTTTACAATATCTATATTTACACCATTGTTCAGGGCCAACACTTAAATGGCTTAACTTTGACGTTTTAGCAATATCAAAATTCAAATTTTCATAGTTGATACGATTTTCAACTATTTTGTTTGTTTTATCCATACAGGTTTTTTTTGTCTTTTTTTTAAGAGATTTCGAATAGGTATGGAGTTGCCGACATTCTAATCATTTAGTCATCAAATTCCAAATGCAAAATACAAAATTACCTTAATATTTATATGCAAATCATCAAAATTTATCAATTTTCACTAAATTGACATACTTAATAATATTTTATAACTATAAATTGAAGATTTCCGCCATTATCTCTAATAAATGATGTCGTTTACCAAAATTATTTATTAATTAAAAATTTTTTAAATGTCATTTCGATAGGAGAACAAAAACGTCATAGCAATAAACAGCTTAGATAAATAAAAAAAAGTTCACATTATTTACATAAAACAAAAAAAAGATTTAGAATATATAATAAGGTGATCAACATCTTTTTTATATATTTATTTTATTTAAGAGTGTGATATAAAAATCTTAATTTTATTTGGTTCTTGCGCTCTATAAAAAAATATTCTTATGTTTAGCTTCCTATAAAATTTATAGGAAAGTTATACGATTTTAATAAACAAATAAAACAATATCAAATAATATTGATTCAAAAAAAAAATTCTACAATGACATCATTAACTAAAACTCTTTGGAATTAAACGCGCTTGAATAAATTATAAAGTCTGTAGATTGCGGCATATATTTTAAAGACTCCAAGAGAATTGCTTCTGTGGAGACGGCAAGCTTTGAGTAAAACAACAAAGTTTGTTTTTGTTGGTATACATTTATTATTTTGTTTTACTTAAAAAAATCCAAACAATTTTTTTTTATCTTTCTCTTTAAAATAAACACAAGTTGTCTCGGCACTTTGGGATCCCTTAAAAAGTATACTCATTAGGAGTATACTCAAGAGTATATTTAGAGTATACTCATTAAGAGTATTTACAAAGCAAAAAAAGATCAGGAAAACAGATCATGGGGAGGTAGGTATGTGCCTTTTAAGTCAGATGCTTTCAAAATCAAATTCGTTTTAAATGTACATAAAGCTAAAGGCGCCAAACTTTCTATTCCTTTACTTCGATGAGTTTGTTTGTTTACATACGTATATGAATTGCCTTCAATGTCTTCCAGTAT